>NW_019369764.1:0-114798 GCF_002775205.1 Xiphophorus maculatus | reverse complement strand
GGACAAAGACCTGTTTTCTTTTCTAAATGTTATGAGGGATGGATTTTTATTTTAATTTTTCAGACTGATTCTTTGTAATCTGTCCAGAGATTTTTCTCCAAATGAGTCCAATTTTATGCTTGCAAACATGCTTTTACAGAATTAATTGCTATATTTATTCGTATTAAACCCCAAATTACAGTGATACCGCCAAATAAAGTCATGCATATCAGAATGTTAAAATGTAATAAAAGACTTTAATTGATTGGAAAAGACCAAAAAAGGTCAAATATTAAATTTAATCTTGCGTTTTTTTCTAAATTCAGTTTCGTTTTTCATCAGTTTGGTTGCAGCTGCTGATAAGCTGAGCAAAGGAACGTATAACACGAGGAAGCAGCGAGCGATCGGTTTACAGGAACACGAAAGCTCCTTGCCCGTCTGAACACGAAAGCTCCTTGTTATTCCGCGAAAGAAACTTCCTGGTCGTGGTGTCAGCACATTTCCAGGGTCAAACAGCCGCCTGTCAGGCAGAGCCGACTTTTTCTTTGCTGCAGATAAGGCGTAAAGTTGCAGCTCATGTTGTTGTTCTGCAATGAGTAACACGATGGGTTGCCTCAGGGCTTGTTAAAGTGAGATGTATCAGAGAAAAGTGTGTTGAGGTTGGGAAGGTACTGAAATAACCAGGAAAGCACCGAACACATCTGTGTGACTCCAAATAATTGTTTGCATCTGTTCTTCCTGCAGTCTCTGTCTCAGCGCTACCAGAGGCGGATTTCATCAGCCGTGAGAGGTGGGGAAAATAAAAAACAACAAAATCAAGAAAAAACAGAAAAATAATCTGGTCTCTAGGAGGTTTTAAAAGAGATTAAATAATCCCAAAAGCATAACATAAATAAAGATCTAAATTACACACAAAGCTAAATTACAAAGTGAGTGAAAATTGTGTCAACTGCTGCAGATTAAATATATAACAGTAGGACTGAAACGATTAATTGGGATTAATCATGATTAATCAATTATTTAAATAATTGTCAGATAATTTAGCAATTAATTAATTGTTAATTAGAATATAGAAACCAAAAATATCTGTACAAAAAAACCCCCATATATTTTGCATTTGACATCTATTTTTAGCTTCACCTCGTTGAGATTTACTGAAGTAATGCTAAATTATTTTATTTTAGGCTGTTTATTTTCTTATTAAACTGAATTTAATTATTTCTTTATTTGCATTTTTAAAAATGTATTTCTAATATTGCATAAAATGAGCTTAAGTGGTTAAATGAAAGCCTGCAGAATGTGTAATTTTTAAAAATATGATTGATTAATCGTCCAAATAATTAATTATAAAAAAATCGTAAGCTGCATCCTTAGTGTTTGCTAACATGATGCCAGGGTGGACAGACATCAGCCATGACCGTAGAGAAAGTATTGTTTCTGCTAATCAACTATAATCAATAACTGTCAATCATTTCAGGAATAAAAACAAGATTATGTGAGACTCTGAAAGCCTGTTTGGAAAGAACAAATAATGCCTTAACTAACTGATGGCCAGGAACAAGCCAGAGGAAATGTGCAGTCAGCTCAGTTTGATTTTGGATAAATATTTGACCAAAATTGGATCATCAACAGACAATCATCCCAAAAATAGCACAAAACCGCTAGAGCTAACGTGCTAGCAAAGAAATGAATCAATGTGTGGTAGTGGGATGAACAAAACCAAAACATTGTTTTATTTATCTTATTTCAAAACGTAGTGAGGTCCTGAAGATTCTTAATATATTGGAAATTTAACATTTAAAGAGATGTCTTATCTGTGTTTGTCCTTATCTTTTATTCTGCATAACAGATGAAGTGTCCCGTGTTTTGCCCTCACTAGTGATGGAGGACAGGGCTTCACCTCGCCCCAAAGTTGCCGCTCATGTCACGGGAAGTTTTGTGCCCAAACTGGAGCGAGACGGAGGAGGTGAGAGAAACCTTTACTGACTAAATTTGATAGAAAGAATCCTGTTTTAAATGTATTTTCATTGGACCTGAATCAGTTTTACAAACAAAACTAAATGCTTGAAGATAAAGCGTCCAACATTAACAAAGCTTGCAATAATAAATACATCACTGTAAATGAAGAAATACATTGATTATATCGGGGCTACATTATGTGATAATAATAACTACATTAATGATATGTGACCAGGTGAATACAAGCAGGTATAGCTTCCAAAAGCAGCGAGCAATGCTTCATCGCTCATGCTAGCTTCTAAATTAACCTGACAAAAAAGTCTGTTTCTTGTTTTTTTTAAAATTTTCCCTCCTTTTGAAATGTGTTCCCTAGGTAAGAATTATTTTTTTTTAAAAAGCAATAGTTTATGGTCATTTTCAAATTCTACTCTTCTAACTTTCTGTATTGGTTTGCTGTGCTGCAGTGCTAATGCTAGCTTCTATGTAAATGGAACAGTATGCTTAAATTAGATTTTAGCTTTTGAATGATAACATGTCCACTTCTATAAATATCGGATTTAGCTAACACATTAAACAATTATAAATTAAGTTACAATCCATGTTGAAAAATGCTAGCTGTGTTGCAGTGCTAATGCTAAGCAGGAATGGTATGTTTAGATTGTTATTTCTACTATGCTGTCCTCTATCATTGCAAACTTGAGCTAATAGATTAAATAATTGCCAATTGAGCAACATTTCAAATTGTAAAGTGGTTTCTAAATTCTTGGACAAGCTATCTGTACTCCAGTGCTAATGCTAGCTTCTATGTAAACAGGAGCAGTATGCTTAGATTTGAATTCAGCTCTTGTTTTTATTTTGTCTTCCTGTATTGCACACTCTTCCTAACAGCTTAAGAAATCTCAAAAAAAGCAAATTGTAAAGTGGTGTTTTTCTGAATTCCTGTAGAAACTAGCTGTACTGCAATGCTAGCTTCTATGTAACAGAAAGCATAGGTGTGGATTTAATTTTTAAAATTTTCCATTTATGTCATTGTTGCAATGGTTATAAAATGTTTTTATTTGCTTTCTTTTAGTAAAATGAACGTTGAGTTGCTAAAGGTTTTAGCCACCACAAAACCTGCTATGCTAATGCTTTAATTTCACATTTGTTCAGAGACAATGTATTCCAGATTTTTTTCTCAACCCCATGTTTAAAATAAAACGTTTTTCTGGTTTCAGATGCAGTTCCTGCAGGGCGACGCGTTCAGGGCCAGAAGATTTCTTGGTGGGAGGGTCAGAAGGGGCTGGCCTTCCTGCAGGACGTCCAGCTGCTGGATGGGGAGCTGGTGGTGTCGCAGCCTGGCCTCTACTACGTCTACGCCCAGACGTACTTCAGGCACACCCACTCCCTGGAGGAGAATGGCGAGGAGGCGGAGGATCGGGGGAAACCCCTGCTGCAGTACGTCTACAAAAAGGTGAACTCCTCTTTTTTAATTTGGCAGCAGTACCGCTGCATTTCACGCATCAGCTGCTTCTTAAAGGTCCCACTATCATGCAATATTCACTTTTTCATGGTTCTGTACTTCCATTTTGGAGCTCCACCCACTTCATTATAAGCTCCCGCTCTACAATGGCTCCTGGAAAAGGAAATTATTTTCTTATCAGCTGCAGTACACAGTATGTGTTGATGCATTTACTTCCAGGCGTGGAGAACAGAGCTGCGTGGCTTCAGTTTATTTCTACTTGCAAAGTTTCTGCAATGTTGCCAAAGAAACATTGCAGTAGTTTGTAGTTTACGCTGATCAGTTTAGGAAGGATTCCTCTGAAAACTACTAGCTGTACATGGCAGGACTTATCAAAAGACTTGGACTAAAGGAAGGGTTTGTTCCTACTGTTTGTCTCTAAACTGCAAATGATGGTGATGTAAGTACATGATGATGTGTTTTCTGTTGTTGTTCAGCATCAACATGATTTATCAGTTAGCATAAGCTAACGCTGAATGCTAGCCTCTGCTAACGCTGTGTCTGATGCAAGTTTTCTCCCAGGAAAATTGCTTTAAGAAATGCTTGTAGTTGACGGAAAATTTGAAAATATCACTAGGCTTTTTGTGTTATTGGAAGACATTATTAACAATTCCTAAACACTAACTATAAACTCTTACATTTGAAAAAATCTAAATTATATAAACAAACAATCTTAGCCTGGTGGGGGCTGAAGGAAAGCCTGGTGGCCCGCCAGGCTTATAATACTCAGAGGGAAACCCTGTGATGCAACGTTACTCACAATACCTGCTCAAAATGGAAGTTTATTTTTGCGTATTGAGAGAAGTGTTTGTTCTCTAACCTCTCAAATACATATTTTAAGAAAAGGTTGCATTTGCAGAAATTTTTTTTCTTTTTGCCGAATTATTGTGCTGATTTCAGCTGCTTGTCTTCACATCATGGCGCACTGCGCTGAAGTGAATCCTCAGAGTTTAATTAATGACGATATAAATGTGCGTCAGATCTGTTTAATCCTTCAGAGGTTAAAGGTTTGATGGTTGGTCAGGAGGCTCCACTTCTTCTTTGTTTGTCCCTCTGTGTTTCTATTTGGAGCCATTTTCACATGTCAAGGTGCTAATAATGTAAACACAGAGTTAGGGGGCGTGGCTGCAGCAGCTCATTTGCATAATTTAATTGTACAGCTCATTCCTTAATGAGCTCAAAACAAGCAGAACTGAGCTTTAACCTATCCTAGCATAATAGTGGACCATTAATCTGTTTTTTGGTGACTCACCTCCTGCTGAGATGGATCTGAAGAAACATTTAAGTCTTAAATAAACGCTGATGTTGGTAATAATTGGTCCAAACCTCCTGCCGGCTTGTCCTGAACATTTCACGTCTTTAGTTTGTGATGATTCACATCAGAACGAGCCAAAGCGCTGCGTCCCTGACTTCGATCAGTCAAAACTGATGACTAATGTGGAGCCAGACAGTGAGCATTGCGCTGCTTTGTGACGTCCAGAGACCTGGAGTTCATTAAAAGCTTGAGAAAAATTACATTCTCTCAAAAAATAAGCTCAACGGAGAAACGTTTCTCATTATTTACCTGTAAAACAAAAAAAAGTTAAACCTGAAAAAGTTATTTTCTAATCAGCTGCTCTGGAGAGAACTGTTTCCCAACATAAATAAAAAAGTCTCACGACATTCAGCGTCATTCCTGATAGTTTCTCTCATTTATCCCGGACTCCCCACATGTGTCGGTTCTGGTTTGTGTTGCTTCTTTCCCGGCGCCGACACAGATGTTGAGGCCCAAAAGAAATTGATTTTCTGGGCCGCAAGATTCAAGAAGGAGAAAATATTCACACAGATTGTTTTAATTTGTGAAAGAAACTTTACAGACACGTTTCTGACAGGTGAAGGATCAGGAAGACGCTCCGTTTATTAAACAATGTGCTATATACTGTTATTTTAATAGTCAATTATTCTATTGATTAATCGATTAAATTGGCACCATCTACACATTTGTCATTCACTTTCATTCTTAAGCTTTAGTTAAAAATATTAGAAATATATTAAATCAAATAAACAAATTCAATTCCTTGTTTAAATAAGAAAATTAACATATTATTGCATAAAATGCAATAATAGCGTTCCTTTAGTGAATTTGGATAAAACATATTTACAGGCATTTTTACCTTAAGATATATTTATTTTTACAAGCATAAAACTTTAAGGCTTTACAATGCTCAAGTCTGAGTAACTTAAATAAATGTTTTCTGAAGTTATTTATAGATTAACATATTTGCATGTGCCCGCTTATTTATTTATTTTTCAGCCATATTGAATTACTTACATCACTTTTAGGCACAAATATTATAAATTTGATCTCCTATTGTTATAATTCTATTATTGATATAGAATATTAGAGCAAGCAGTTTTCCCTAGGGGATCAATAAAGTATATTCTATAATATACATAAAAGCATTTATATAGTAAACAGAATACACATAAATAAATGCAAGGCTTTAAATGTTGCCTCTATTTTATCTGGTTCCATACTTTAAACTTTTACACAAAATATTTGATTTGCTCATAATATTTATGGTACTTAGCATAGTTAGCATGCTAAGCTATTTAGCACGGTACTTAGCATGTTAGCAGTGTTAGCAAACTGCTTTTTTCAAAGCAAATTTTAATCCCTGATTGATCGAAGCACTTTAGTTCAGTTCAAGTTTATTTAATAAACGATGATAGAAACAAAGCAGTTGTTGTTTCTTAGCCACATGCTAATCAGCTAACCCCCCTGGTTTGGTCCGGGTTTGAGCCAAAGTCTTGTTTCTGAAAACCTGTTTGTAGTTGGAGTTGCGTTGCTTTATTTTTCTTCACCATAAGCATTTTTTTTGTCAGAATAGCTGATAAAATCTTTGATCTGCTGGATTTTAGTCTTTCATACAACATAAAGTATTTTTGTCTGGTTTTCTGCGCCTCTGCTCCAGGTGAACTCCTACCCGGTTCCCATCCTGCTGATGAAGACCAGCCGGACCTCCTGCTGGTCCCGCGGTTCCGACTTCTCTCTGCACTCCGCCCACCAGGGGGGCTGTTCCCGCTCACCACCGGCGACCGCCTGTTCGTGACTGTGACCAACGCCTCTGCTGTGGACATGGACGAGAAGAGCAGCTTCTTCGGAGCGTTTCTCATCAGTTAGAGGGCCGATCGACGCCGATCGACGCCGATCGAGGTTTTGTTAAAATCGATCAAACTGCTGCAAGCGTCAGACTCTCCTGAGGAAATTCCTCTTTTGTCTTACGGGATCAAAAACTGAACAAAACTTTGATGACACTGGTTGGCAGAAGAGACCAAACACGATAGTTTGGATTGTGGGTAAACTGAGACTGGACTCAACAGTCTCTGCTCAGCAAAGACAAAATCTGAAGAACTTTTCTGGTCTGATGAGGTCCAGAACCGGTTTCCACAGAAACTGAATGACTTCTGCTTCAAATACCTTTTTAAAAAACTGCTATTTCAACATTTTATTACAGTAAATATTTATATTTTTACCCCCTAAACACTTTAGACATCTGAGCCTGGGTTTATTTTAAATTATATCAAAACAATGTGTTTGTGCCATCTGGCAGATGAAAAGAATTACATAGGGATGGTTCATTTGAAAATAGCACTTACAACTGACATAAATTTGAATTTTTGATATGAAAAATAATGTAACTAGTTATAACTGGATATAACTCCAACCACCAGGTGGCGGTAAAGTGCTTCCATTATAATCGCAAACAAATAGGGAGCAAATTCACATTTAACCACCAGGTGGTGCTGTTTAGTCCTGATTTCTGGGGACTGAAGGAAATGATGCTACTGTCGTTTAAAACACTTCACATGACCACAAACAGAAAGAGAAGAATTATATTTAAAATGTTATCACTTATATAAGTTCATCCTTTACAGAAGGAAGATCTAAATTTAACAGACAAAATAAAAATTAATTTAAACTGAAACATGAACTGCTTAACTTTTATTTGTCTAACCTATCGGACATTGTTTCCAAAAATATTTTCATGACCCTCAAAGCTTAGTAACACTTTCACTCAAAAACATGGCAAATAAAAAGCAGAGCGCATTGTGCACAAAATATAAGAATAAAAAAAAGTTTGGATTGTCTACACCGAAATATCTAAGTCATTTTATAATGTCTTTACTCTCAGATCTGTTTTGTTTTTTCTCATTTTTGTTTCATTTAAACAAATTTCTTGTACCATTTGAGGACAATAAAAATGTGCACTGTAAAAACACAAAGTTTTACCTGTATTTTAGTTTTGTTTCTAGTGTAAATATATTAATACACTTGAAATAAGACAAATGTTACTTACAAGTATCTGTTCAGCAGAATATAGGAGCTTGTTTTAAGTCAATAATTCCTTAGTATTTGTATAAAATTCACTACTTCCACTGGCAGATTATTTCACTTGTAACATGGGAAAAATAATTTGTTGTAAGTGAAATAATCTGCCAGTGGAAATAGTATTTTTTAATCAATATTAATAAATTAATGACTTAACACCAGCTGCTACATCTTGCTGAAAAGTTACTTGTAAGTTAGTTTTGTTTTATTTTAAGTGTATTATTTGCACTAGAAGGTAGACTTGGTAAGATTTTGTGTCTTTGCAGTGCGTTGACTTTTAAAATCTGTCCATTTAAGTTCCCGTATGAGGACAAGACGGGCCTTCTTCATTTTTCACTGCTGCTATCTCATTATCTGCCACCTAGTGGACAACACGAGCAACTGCAGTTTACGCTACAGATTGATGCTTTGCAAAAACTTGTGAATTTCGAAGTCCACTCAAAAACGTGTGCTGATTTCCTGGATTTGTTTTTCTTAAAGGATGTACATACTGATCTATACTTTTATGCATTTTATTTTTATGAACCTTTTCCCATTTTTTCCAAAATGAAGGCGGAAGGAAAATTAAAAGCCACTGAAACAAAAAGACTCGCTGAAATCTTTCTACTGCCTCCATTTCTGATTGTTGCATCACGTTGGCTCGTATGCTGCCGCTTTAAAAGCTCTCTTACGGTTGGTATTTGTGCTATGCTGCACGTCCTGCAGGGCTGGAATAACGATCATGGCGTCATGAACTGCTGCAGTGAGCAACACCAGATGCTCCCTGGAGGAAACGAACATGATTATCAGATGTTTTACCTCTTTTTCTGTGTTTACATTTGAGGAAAACAAACTGCAGGAAGCTGCAATCAACTCTAATAAACTAAACCCGACAGGGATACAAAGAAACACTATTTTTTCCAACGTTAAGTGAACGCGTCAGTCATTACAGAGCGTAAACTTTTACTTTCCGGTTCGTATTAAAACCAGCTAAACACACCGAGGCTGTCATGGTCGCACAAAAATATAGTTTTCATTATTCCAGCAGCTGGTCGCTAATGAAGCTCCTACAGTATTTGTGAAACATGAAACTGTGTGTGATAGAAAACACATGAATGTGAATGTAAATAAATGTGTTTTTCAGAGTGTAAATATGTGAAATAAATACACAATTTTAAAAGCAAGAAGCTGCTTTTTTGTTTTACGTCTGGAAAGCAGAAACATGTCAGATTTCTAATAAACAGTAAGAAAGTAATTTAAAAAATAACCGGAATGAATCAATGATGCTGTTTGAGAACCAAAAGATTTCCGCTAAACGGCTCCAATCTGGGTGGGATTTAAAACTTTTTATCGTTTTGATCGCGGATTCCTCTCTAAAATCACTTCCATGATATTCAAACATCCACATCGTCACCAGACTGTAGAAAAATCTGCTTTCTACGGTTCTGATCTTTATTCGTTGCTTTGGGGCAAAACCGGGAGGAAACCTGCAGCAGGATGGAGATTTTTTCCTTTAAATGTCCCAGAGTAACTTTTTTTTTTCTTTTTGCAGAATCTCAGTCTGTAATTGATGGTTTTAGTGAATAAAGGTGCGGATGTTGGATCAAACTCTGATCCAACATCGGATCAGATGTTGGACATAATTGGACATAACACAAGACATAATTGTCTTGTAATCTCAAGTCCAGTGAGATTCAAGGCTCACTGGACTTGAATCTGTCAGCATGAAGGTCCGGATGATCCAGAAACATTTTTCTATAAACATCACCGCCCACAGATAAAAATCATAATAAAATATGAGCAGTAAAAGAAGAAAAGATTTAAATGAGACAAAAAAACTGAATAAAAAGTTGATTTTTTTATGCGGACCTGATTTGATTTAGAGGGTTGATCTCCACGGGTTTTATTCATGTTTTAAATGGGACTTAAATTCATTGTTTGCCATTTTTTATTCTACCATTTGAGTTTCTGCTGCCTCTAAAAAACAACAAGCACTTAAAAAAACACCCGAGCCGTTTTTGACAATAACTTAATATTATTGTTGTTTGGAAAACGAGACTTTTAAAAAAAAACAAACTCCTGAATGCTGAGTCACATGCTATCGGCACAGCCCCGTTACTTAGCAACCCCCGCCAAACCCCGTTACCTAGCAACCCGAGCAGAGTTCCAGCATGTTTGGCGCTATTCAAAGGCTGCTGGGAAAAACAAATGTTTTATTGCTGACTTTCCATCCAGGGACATGAAATTAATTTAAAGTTTCTATCTATTTTTTTGTTTGTATATTTATGAGTTAAATAAGCTCATAATCACATAAATAAATGTCACAATTAATTGGATTAATCAATACGAATAATTGTCAACACATGTAGTAATGGATTAATTATTAACTGAAGCATGCAGAATTCCATTAGTTGACAAAACAACATATTTAGAGCAGCAATAAAGCTAAACCTGTACGAAGTATAGTTACGTTTTGCAGTTAAACTGTTTATTAATGCATTTCAGGCAATAAAATAATTTTCTTACTTTAAAAAAATTTTTTAATTTTTATCTTTTGGTGTATTTTTCTAAAATAAAGTTTGAGGTTAAATGAAAAATTTACCATTTTCTTTTTATCTGATTACAAAAATAATATTTTGTTGCAACCAGAAATGAATATAAATTCTTTTGCAAACTGGAAGAATTATTATTTCCCATGTCCAATCATGTAATTCAATAAATTCTGCGTGATGTTTTAGTGTAAAAAGCATAAAAATAAATGTAAAAAGTAGCATAATTGTCTTGTAAGGCTGCTCCAGCCCTCTGCTGCCCCCTAGTGTTAATATTCTGCGCTGCAAATCAGCTGATTAATGTGTAAAGAAAACAAAACACTTTTTCTGATTTTCCTTTCTTTTTTATGGAAATATGTTACAGTTATATTACAGTTATTTAAATGCCCAAAGGGAGAAAACAAACAAAAACAGTTCAGAGACAAAAGAAGGCGACTGCAACTGAACCGAGACAGAAAGGGCAAAGGTCATGGGGCAGAACGGGCGACGGAGGAAGAATAAATACTGCGATGCAACAGAAGAAGAGTCCTCTCTCCGTCCTGTTGGGTTTTTAGCAGCAGGGACCAGAAGCTCGTGGGGAAACGGCGCACAGCGTCGTCTGCAATCAACCAGAGGTTTTAAACACATCAGAGCAGATACACACTGTGTGTGTGTGTGTGTGTGTTTGTTTTTTAAGCTGTGTGTGACCAGTGTGAGAAAGTGCTTCATGTTCACAAACACACAAAATGACGACATTTAAAAAACAGCAAAACCAGGGATTTTTTTTTCTCTTTCCGTTTTTCCTCCAGACTTAAAATTCACAATTTTACTACTTAAATACATGTTTGTGTAAGTTTACAACATCTCAGAGTAATATTTAGTAGCTTAAGTGGCTCACAGAGTATAAACATTCAACAGGCATATTAAACCTTGGCTGGTGGTTAAAGTCACATCCTGGCTCTACAGCTAAGCGGGTCAGAAAGTTTTGGCTCCTCTGTCTGCCTGCAGGGTGTGAAAACTTTCTGGTTGAAAGCAGATCTGCTCCTGATTGGTTAGAAAACGCTGATGTAGAAAAAAAGTCTTTATATAAATTACACCAGTCTCTGATGATGATAAAGTATCTGTCTCCAAACCAGGGCCCTCGCACACACACACACACACACACACACACACACACACACACACACACACACACACACACACACACACACACACACACACACACACACACACACATCCCGACGTCATGCTCAACACGATACACTGCAAAAACACTAAATCCTACCGAGTATTTTTGGTTATTTTCTACTATAAAACAAAACAAAACTAACTCATTATTCTTTAATATTGATAAAAAAGTAGAATTATTTCAGCTACAGGAAGTTTTTCTCCCATTTTTAAGAAATCATTGACTTAAAACCAGCTTCTATGTCTTGCTGAAAAGCTACTTTAATGTTAGCTTTGCTTTATTTTAAGTGTATTAAGACATTTGCACTAGAAAAAAACCAACAATCCCCGGTAGGATTGAATTTTTGCAGTGCAGACGAAGTAAAGAAAAGTGAAATGAAACCTCTGCGCATACAGTAACGCTACATCTCTGCAAAAACACAAAGTTTACCAAGTATGTTTGTCTAGTTTCAAGTGCAAATATTGTAGTTTATGACAAATAAAACTAAACCAACTTATAAGTAATTTTTCTGCATTATATGTGAGCTTGTTTTAAGTAAAATAATTTAATGCTTATTAGAAAGTACAAGTTTTAAATTAATGAATTATTTTATTAACTTTATCTCCTTTATGTTGCAGAAAAGTTACCTTAAAGTTGGTTTTCTTACTTTAAGTGCGCTAACATATTTGCAGCAGAAACGAGACCAGAAATACTTGGTAAAATTTTATTTTTTTGCAGTGTTCCTCCACATGCACCGCCCCGCCGTGTAGCTGCCTGGTTCTGGTTCTGGTTCTGGTTCTGGCTCCGCTGCAGGTCGACCCGGGAATGTAGGAAGAAGTGCCGCGCCCTCAACAGTCAAACCGCATCTCCAGCGACTCCTCGAAGGCCCGGTTGTCGTGGCCGGCGCCCGACAGGAAGGCGGCGGAGACGGGCGCGCCGGTCGCCGTGGTGACGTTGAGGAGGGCGCCGCCCGGGGAGCCGGCGGCGGGGCTCCGCAGGGCGGCCGCCGTGATGCTGGTGAGGTTGATGCCCAGCGTGAGGCGGGTCTGCTCCAGAGCCTTCTCCGGAACGGCGAAGGCCTCCAGCTTCTTCTCGCCGTTGGCCATGTAGGAGTTCTGGCAGCCGCGGCAGATGCAGTCCAGACACGCCTGACACAACAAACATCAACGCAACCAGAAATAACTTAAAAAAATTACTAATGCCAAAGAGACACTGGCTGATTATGATTACCATTATTTTTAATATTTTTTAATTCATTAAAATTAAAGTCTCTTATAAATTGATAATTCACTAGTAATAAATTTTATAAATTGGATGAAATTTTCAAATTTTTATTATGATTAGTAAACTTGATTATAAATTCATTTAAATAATATTAATAATGAATTTGATTATTAAAATTAATAATGAATCTAAATAATATATGTAATAGTAATAAATTAAAGGATAAATAATAAAATTTTATAATAAATTGTTAATTGTTGACAAAAGTGTAAATAGTTTAAATAACTATTTAAAAATAATGATTAAATGTTATTAGCTTTATTAATATTGTTTTATTATTAAAAATACATAATAATTACATACACTTTATATAATTAATACATTTTTACAATATATTTAAATTAATACTGATTAATTATTAATCAATAATTGTAAAATTAATTAATTTAAGAACAGACAAAAACAAAAGAAATGAGTAATTCTGAGTGTAATAAGAAAACCAATATAATATGGTATAATATATAATATGATATAATATAATATAATATAATATGATATAATATAATATAATATCATATAATATAATATCATATAATATGATATAATATGATATAATATAATATGATATAATATAATATAATATCATATAATATAATATAATATGATATAATATAATATAATATCATATAATATAATATAATATGATATAATATGATATAATATAATATAATATAATATAATATAATATAATATAATATAATATAATATAATATAATATAGTCAGAGCTCAGTTTTGTCTCACCTTGCGGTTGGAGTAGCAGGGACAGCGCTGCCCCCTGCAGGTCAACACTGATGGATTCTGAGTTGCTCTGCCGCACTTGCAGCCTTTCTTCTCCACGGCTTTTTTGTAGAGCGGCTTGGAGGGGCTCGGCGGGTGAGAGAGGGGGTGTGGGTGGGGTGGCGCCCTGTCGCGGGGCTGGGAGCGCGGTTTGGGGGCCCCCTGCCGGGCCTTGGTGTAGGGCTTCTTGTTGGGCCCGTGGTGCTCCATGGTCTTCTTCAGGGCCTTGTTGGGGACCAGAACCGTCTTGCCGACCCTTGGGGGGCCGCCGTTGGGGACCGGTGCCAGGTGGGGGTGGGGCACGGCCGTGGGAAACCTGGGCTCGTGTTTGGCGGTGGCGGCGTGGTGCTGCGGGACGGGGAGTGCGGGCCCCCGCAGGAGGCTGGTGATGTTGAGGGGCAGCACCTTCTCGCTGTCGCTTTCCGAGCGGGAGCGCTTGCGGTGGCAGCGCGGCGGGACATGGGGGGCGACGGCGGAGGGCTGGGGCAACAGGTGGGGGTGGGGCAGGCGGGGACCACTGTCCAGGACGAGGCAGGCGGGGTCGAGGCGGTGCGGCCCATTCAGGGCGGGGTAGTCGGGCTCGGCAGGGTCCGTCTCCAGAGTCCTGAGCACTTCCTCCACGCTGAGCAGCAGAGACCCCCCGCCGTGCTTCAGCTCCTCCCCAAAATGGCTGATGTCGCAGAGCTCCACCCCCCCGCCGGCCGCCACGCTCACACACACCGGCAGCTCCTCCGAGAAACCCTCCTGCTTGGCCACGCCCGTTTCCACGGCGACGGGCTGCAGCGAGTCCGAGCCCACCAGGCCGTTGCAGTCGTGGAGCCCGTTCACCGTGGCGCCCCGCTCCTCGTCTTTGACCACTGTCGGGGGCGGAGCCTCGTCTGGCGCAGTCCTAGGCGGCGGTGACGACGGCGACCCGGAGACGACCTTCGACTCCGGCTCGCTCTCGGCCAGCGCCAGCCCCTCCTCCAGGATGGCCTGCAGGTCCGGCGAGTCACCGGCGGCGCTGGAAAGGTGCGGCGCCAGCGGCGACTGCGTGATGTAGAGGCAGAGCTTCCTGTAGCAGCGGACGAGCAGCGAGAGCTGGCGGTTCTCCTCGAAGCAGGCGTAGTCCTTGCACCAGCTGCAGGACGGCTTCAGCTGCATCCGCTGACCTTTGCAGCCGCGACAGACGTAGTGCTGGCAGGACGAGTTGGTGGGAGCGATGGGGTCCTGCAGCAGGTTACCTGGACGACAGGAAGGACTTGTTAAAGCAGATAGCTGCTAACCGACGTTAGCTTTACCACCAATGCCGGCTGATGCATATTCTACACATTCCAGTCCCACCTGAATATCATTTACATTTATTGTGTATGCTATATTTAGAATAAATGACTATTTATTGTACAACAATTTTAAATGTTCAGCAAACAAATAATTCAGATTTTTGTGACAGAACGACACATTATTGCATAATTGTGAAGTGGGAGCAGAACTATAGTTTTGTAAATTTGTTTTACATAATAAGAATCTAAAAATTGATATGGCTGAATTGATCGATCACATTAATCGTAACTAATCTATTATTGAAATAATCGTCAACTGATTAAGTAATCGATTAATCGTTAATACAAACTGAAAAAAGAACAACACTGGAAAAAGTAATTAAAGGTGAACTATTATGCTTCCTTGAACAGGTTAGTATCGGTCTATGGTCTATACAAAACATATTAATTACATTTTTTGCACAAAATTATTCTTAGATAACAAGATTCTAATCTCAAATGTTCTGCCCATTTTGAGCTGCTTTCAGAACTATACAACCGTAAATCTTTGACAAGCAAAATTGGAGCCTCCTGCACAAACAACAAGAATCAAGCAAGTGGTTTCTGGATGGTGAGTCAACAACTAAACTCTTGTCTTTTCCAGCAGCCATTGTACAGCGCATGTAGCTGTGAAACCAGCTTATGAAACGTGCTGGAACTCAGTTTGGGTTGCTAGGTAACGGGAGAATTCCGCTGGGGTTGCTAGGTAATGCTTACCTAGCGACAATGTGCCGCTAGGCAACGGCACATTGCCCATCGAATGTGACTCTACTATCAGGAAGTTTTTGAAACGGCACCAAAAAACATTAACATATTGCCAAAAACCAGCTGGGTGGTTTTAGCTGTTTCTATTAAACAGCTAAAGCTGTTCTATTAGTATAAAAAAAATATATAAAATTAGTACACAACATGTGAATTGTGCATACTAGCTCCCTTTAAGGTAATTTCTCAACCTTTTCCAGCTCTAAAGGAGTTCCACAGACCCACAGATGAGGTAAGAGAATCTGTATTTCTTTGCTCAAATGGCCTAGTCATAATTCCCATACAGAATCTGTTACAAGAATAAAACAAATAATTGTTTTTCAGATTTCACCAAATGTGAAAACATTGACTGAATTCTTGTTGGATAAAGTCCATTCAAACTGGAGCTAATAACTGGATCAAAAACGTAAACGTGTGTGAATATTTTTGCCTAAGTCAGGAGGGCAGCTCGTCCTGAGGAGATCCACACTTTGACAGGCTGGAGAAACGGCAGCAGGAGAATCTACATCCTTATTTAACCTCCTGAGCAAAGCTTGGCGCGCTGCCGGGCGGAGCGACAGCTGCTCTTTGAGAGGAGCTTCCTTAGCAACGCCGGCTTTTAAAGCACGCAGCTGCAGACGGGAGAAAGGAAGAAGGTCCATTCATAAGAAACAAGCGAGCACACACTCCGCCGCCGCCTCCGCCTCCCGACAACACAACGTCTATATTTAACACACAGCTCAGTCGGCTTTCACACTGATGCATTATTTACAGACGCAGGTTATCTGGAAGCACTGGGAGAACGGTCAACATGGTGGAAGTACTGCAGTTCTGTTATTTAGGTTCTCCTCCAAAGATTATTTTAATGACTGGAAGTGGTTTGATGATTGATCAGGTTCTGTCTGGGTTTTCAAAAAGATACAGAAGTAAAGGACAAATAAAGAAGATCTCCAGCAGATTAAAAGGATTTACAAGTTATGAAAAAACCTGCTTTAAAAAGAATAAAGTGGCTGTAGACACAGCAAAGATCAGCAGAAAAATCAACCAGTTTTCTCTGATTTATGACAAAAATATAAGTTTTTACTAAAAAATAATCAAAACCACAAAAATGCATTTTAAGACTGTAAGGCTTAACATTGATAATAATAATTATTATTACTAAATGTTATTGTTATTATACCATAATAATCAGAATAATATTATACATTACTATTACTACTATCAGTAAAGTAATAAGACTATAATAGTAATAAGACTAATAATACTATTATTATTCAATAATAATAATAGCTAATATTATCATAGTAGTAGGATTACTACTATAATAATAGTGTCACTACTACAATTAGTAGTTTTTATAAGTATTTGGTCGGTTTTGACTTAGAACATTTATAAATAAACACAAATTGTGTTTAATATCAATTACACAAATCAAAAACAAAATTTATTTACACAGAAAGCATATTTGTATAAAAGAAAAATCATATATTTTTTTATAATTTAGGCAATAATTGTCTTTATTAATTCATCTATTTATAATAATTAAATAAACAAAACAGTGTTCTGTTAACTTATGTAATAAATATTTTAGTTTTATCACTTGATAAGACCTGAGAAGCGGTGAAAAGCAGGTCTATTGAATGTAAACATCCGCAGCAGCTGCCAAAACGCCACACAGACGGGGGTGTGTCATGGTGCATTCACTGCACTTAGGAATTCAGAGCTTTGCAACTCAGACACCAGGTTATTTGGGTTTTGCGTACGTTGTTTTTAAACTACAACTGCAGTGAAAGTCGTGGGATAACAATTCCTGGAAAACATTCAGATTGAGGTTTTATTTAAACTATATAAATAAGTATAATTGAAAGAAGATTAGCTACATAAAAAAATAAAAATTGAACATATGACGGAATGTTATTTTACACAACCAGCTCCACAGAGCTTAACGTGTTAGCTCTATTGAATTTGTCTAAAATTATATTTCTGGCTGAAACAATCAGCAAAGCTCCAAACAACATGATACACTCTCATATTTCCGACGGTACCTGAATGCAGCATACATTTAAAAGCTCGCCCCCACTGTCACATTAGCTGACGAGAGGAAGAGGAGGGGGGGGGGGGGGGGGGGGGGACCTATTTTATTCCAAAAATAAGACATAAAATCTGTTGAACACGAGGCAGGGGACTCACCACAGACCAGGCAGGACAGGGACTGGCGGAAAAACGGCAACACCTTGCAGAGCTCCGCCAGTTCCCGGGGATCTCCGGGGTCGCACTGCAGCACCGAGCGGCTCGCCGACACGTAGAGAGCGGTGGCATTCACCGGGTTCATCTCAGCTGGCTGGCTCGGTCCGTTTAAGTGGATCAGTACGTTAAAAACACATAAAAAAAAGAAAGGGAGGAAGGAAGCCACACAGAGATAAATTAACCCCGATCAACTCCCGCTTTCTGTGAGGTAAAAATATTTGTCGAGGGAGTCCGGCGGCTTTGGAGAGAGCATAGATGGAGGCAGTAACCTCGGTCAGTTCTCCGTCGGTAAATCCCACATATATAACAGTCTGAGCGCAGAGAAATCCCGGTTACACATTCCCAGTCACATCCTTGGCGTGATGTCCCGGTCCGGGGGAGAAGGAGCAGCTCCTAAAAGGCCCATCATGCACATAATGTCGGTTTATCCTCATCAGCTCCGGTTGCTTCCAAACGACATGAAAATAAGACGGTTAACTCCGGACTGGAGCCTGTTTCCTCCGCCTTTTGACGCTGCTTTCGCCCGGTTAACTCGCAGCAGCTCCGAAATTCACATGATAAAGTGCTCCGGTTTGCGATGGACACATGAATCCATTATCCACATGCATTTTCCTCTCGTGTTGTCCACAGCTTGTAGCGCATGATGCATTAATTAAACCCTCCAGTTGCGGTGCAGCCCCGGCGGCAGGAGGCTAGTTATTTATGGTTGTGTTATTGTTCGCAGAGATTCATGGCGGCTCGAAAACAAAACAGGCCGCTCCGGGGTTTAAATGGTCCTTTTTAGGTGAGAAGTACCGGCACCCACGGCTCAGCGAGATGGGGCGGTGAAACGATAGATTCCTGGTATGAAAACAACAGCAGTAAAAATAATTAAAAAGCTTCGCCGGTTCTGTCGCGGCAGAGAAAAACAAGCGAGCGGAAGCACCGGGCTTTCCTGACAGCGCAAGCCGCCTGAGCTGCACCGGGAAGCCGGCTACATAAGCAGGCCGCGTCCCCGTTCACGGGATTAAAAAGATTCCTCCAATCTCAGAGAAAATGTAACACATGACAGGAAAAATTAACTCCTCTCGTAACTTTTACAGGACCCTAAGAGTGTCAGAGAACACAATATTAAATTATTTTCCCCGTTGGTGTTCGTTGCTATCATTAGCCGCTGTGCTGCTTCTCCACACACAAACAAGGGGGCGCTGTTGACCACATCTCGCGAGAATACACGTGAGGCGGTACAGTTTAAGAATAATAATAAAAAACGGTAATTTTAAAAATATTCCTGTTGATCAAGTTGATCGGAGGGAAAATATGTATTTTTTTTTAAAAAAGGAACATACGGAAAAGAAAAAATAACATGATAAATAAAATAATATAAAAATATTATTTTCCTTATATTTTCCTCTACATTTGTGATGTAGAGAAAAAAGTATTTGGTATGCAGATTTTAAACAAGATATTTTAATTGGAATAACTCAATCTCTAGAATTGAAAAGAGAGGAATAGAAATACATTTATAAATGGAAATCTAAGTTTGTAAAGGGTGCAAAAAGAAGAAATAACAGATAAAAATTGGCAAAGATTAGAGTAATAGTATAATTAACTTAGAGTTAAAACAAAAATGGCAAACACAATGTGACATACAAGGAAAAGATGGATATTCTTGCTTGAAATAGAGAAATGCAATATTAACAGTAGTTAACACAACAGTTAGCATCCCCCACTGTTTTTCACACGCAGTAAGTTTAGTGTTAACGTAACACCATTAAGTTGTGCTTCGTATCATTCCCTGATATTAAATCAAGTTTGAGGCATACTGTACACCATTAGATCTAATTGCATTAGCAGTTGGTTTTATTACATGTGGTTACTGACTGAGCTGATGATTTCCTTGATTTTAAGGGAGCACATACAATGTTGTGCAGTCGGTATGATCTGAAAATAAATGTTATTGTTTTTTTTATCCATTTGGCAGCCATATTGAATTTTTAAGCTGCGATTGGTAAAAAAATATTTGGCTTCCCATGTTAAGATTCCAGCTAATTGTTCCAATTTATTGGCTATTTCTAAACTTCCTGAAGAGTATATTGCACATCATTAGTCATTAGAAACTTGCTAACTATACAATTGAAACTTTAGAGTTTAGAGTATGTTTCTCTTCACACACTGTACATTGTTGTTGGTGCAATACTTTAGGTCACAGTCCCACGTAGGTTTTCTCAAACTCTTTAGCAATAGACAAAGGTTGTGAAACATTCAATGACTCCCTGGTGCTTGTGATCTAATCAACTTTTACTTCCTAATTTGGCGTCAAAGGTCAAAGAATACTCACAGTCAAATATTTCATAAGTAAAAGGACTCTTCCTCTTTGGTCTTTAATATTTCCTAACTAGTGAAAGCTTTCAAGAATATTAAATTAAGCCAATATTCAGATATCATTTTGTATTTTTAAAATTTGGTATCAAAGTTGGCGAACTTTGCAGTTGATCACTGATTAAATGTTGATCTAAAGGGTAAGAATGGTGGAAAGTTTAAGAGTATTGACTCATCTCACAGTGAGACACGTTGCAGAAATTTACCATATTCATGATGGAAACATGCGGATAAGATTTACTGCATGTGAGAATGTTTCTCTTTCTCATTATCTTCCGATTAAAAACATAAATGCCCGCTCGTTTCCAAACAGTGCAGATATAATGCATTAGTTAAGTGTTTTGGGGATATAATTTGCATCAAAACTTTCTGTTATCTGCAATGTTTCTCACTAGTGTTGAGTTTTATCAGGATAAAGTGAATCTTATTCAATAAATCCAACATCTAGAGAAATAAAATGCCTTTTGAAGCCAGTTAAAATATTACAACATGAAGCATCCACCTGTAATTTATGAGAAAAACCATGAAAATAATGTTTTCAGGTTATTTCCTGATGCAGCTGGTTGCTGACTTACATTCCACACACGTGAAAAATTCTCCTTTAAATAACATTCAGTGTGTCAAACAGCAGTGACTGTTCTTCAGTCTATTACAGTAACAAAAAAGACTAAAATACTTCACTGCTCATTCTCTGAGTTTTAACCTCAGTCTATTTTTTCCACGTGTGACAGGAAGTTCGAGTGATTCCACGTTTTTCTTTCTGCACATGCTCCATTCTTTCGTTACAGGTTACAACATCGTCTGCAAACGTTTTCATCCAGCAGGCAGGATTATCAGAAGTTTATGCCTGAATTACTGTAAACAAGATTCCTGAAGTATCCCAACCTCTATGACTCCTGCAGCACACCTCACTACTGTCTCACCGCATCTCCTTCTCTGCCAAATCTTAGACTACGATGCCTTTTAGTGCCTGTGCTACTTTCTCGTGGTTATAGAGCTTTTTTTTATCAAGTTAATTTGTATAGCACATTTCAACAAAACACAAAAATACAAAGTCATCAACAAATGAAACGCTACATTTTGCCAGGCGCCATCATTACACATCACAATGTTGGTTAGTGTTTCATTTATTATGGTGCAAAACAAACTTTTGATTTAAAAAAGCAAACAGCAGCTGGACATTTTCTGATTATTATTTTCATTTATTTTTCTAATTTATTTACAAAGAGGTGATATTTTTAAAAATCTTATACTCTATATCTGTATGATGCATTCATGGAGGATCTGTTCTTTTGTGATCATGGGGCAAGAAATAAGTGTTTAATAGTTTTGCATTTCCTTTGTTTTACAAAGAGGAGCAACAACTGCAACATGACTAATAATTTCTGTCTCACGTCACATTTCAGTTTTATTTTGTAACATGGAAAATTACATGCAAATATTAAAAATAAAGGAAGTCTTTAGAAATACTGTAAAAAAGGTAGCACACTGCAAAAATACAACATTTTACCAAGTAATTTTGGTTCAGTTTCTAGAGCAAATATCTTAATACACTTAAAATGAGACAAAACTAACTTACAATAATTTTTCAGCAACATATCTGAGTTTGTTTTAAGTAAATAATTTCTTAATATTGATGAAAAGGTTCTAGTTCTCCTGGCAGATTATTTTATTATAACACAGGAAAAATGTCTTGTAATAATTTAAATAATCTGCCAATAGAAATAATTTTTTTTACTCAATATTTAGGAATTATTGACTTAAAACAGTTTTCCATATCTTGCAGAAACTTTCATTGTAAGTCAGTTTTGTTTTATTTCAAGTGAACTAAGATGTTTCTACCAGACAGAAGCTTTTGGTAATATTTTGTTCTTGCTGTGTGAAGGAAACCCAAAAAGGTGATTCTATCAAATAATCCTAAACTAAACTTTAGAATTTTAAGAGAGTATAAAAATATCTAAAATATTCAGTTTCTTATTATTGTGTCCTTAAGAGAAATCATGTAGAAAATCTTAACTGACCTAAAACTAGAAACGTTTTGTCTGATTCAAAGTTGGATGGTGATAAAAAAATAAGTTGTGTTTTTAAATATTGTGACTGACTTTCACTGTAATGCTCTTCTTTATGATCTGTGTAGCATTTTCTACCATCAAGCTGCAATGAGCTGATTTACTCCTGACGAACTTTTCCAGATGTGATGAACTAACGGTTGGTTCTTTCTAAACAGCCGTCTGTGAATCAATCATATTTCCTATCCCTAAGAATAAAACCAGACGAGTATTTCAAGCATCAGTTATGTTAATAAACTCAGACGGTTGTGTGTCGCTGAGGGGAATTACGTGGAATATGTCCCAGTTTAGAGTTTATATGACACAAAGGTACGTTAGGGATTCCCTTCAGTCAGTAATCCTCCAAAAAACTTGTATCTTTGCCAGAGTATTTAAATTCCTTAAGCTCTTTCAGACTTTTTGCATTAAATCTGCAGACTTCATTGTGTTCATTGCAAAAACTCAAAATCTTACCAAGTTTCATTTGGTCTCATTTCTACAGTAAATATTTTAATACATTTGCGATAAGACAAAACTAACTTATAAATAACTTCTCAGAAACATTATTGATTATTTGCAGTCAATAATTCCTTAATATTGATTTTAAAAAACTGGTTTTATGTTTTTTACTTGCAGATTATTTCACTAATAAGACATGTTTCCCATGTTACAAGTGAAATAATCTGCCAATGGAATTAGCACTTTTTCATCAATAATAAGGAATTATGGACTTTAAAAAGCTCCTATTTCTTGCCATCTTATTTCAAGTGAAAAGATATTAAACTAAAAGTAATTGTTAAGATTTTGTGTTTTTGCAGTGTAGCCCTTTGAAAAGTTAGATGTCTAAGTGAAACAGTCTGGCTTTGGCCTTGAACAGTTGCACTTTTTTAAGGATTTATTGTAAAAATTCCTGTAAGTTAGTTTTGTCTCATCTAAGTATGTTAAAATTTAACACAATAAAAACACAAAATACCTAATATTTCTTGTTTTGCAGTGTTATATTAGGGTTTTATTAAAGACCAACAGACAGTAGTGCATCATTTGCAGTGGAAAATAAATGATTCAGTCTTCAAAAGCTTTGACTCACTGGAGTTTTCTTAGCTGCACCGACTTCCTCTCAGCTCTGACCTGATTAAATAAAACCTATTTGTTTTCAGCTTCCCCCTAAAACACATTTTACTCCATGAGGGAGACAATGGCTCACTGCAGAGTATGCTAAAGCTACATAGCGCTAAAGCTAGATAGCGCTGCGGTTAGCCTGAGCTAACCGGACATAATGACCAAAAAAGGAGTTTTCCTTTCCGATGTCACTGCATTTATGCTCAGTGTGAGAGATTCCTACATCATCAACAAAAAAGCTGAGAGGATTAACTGCGTCAATTGTGAATAATCGATTATTGAATTACTAATTTAATAATTGTGAGGAGTCAATCCACTGCAAAAACACAAAGTCTTACCAAGTATTTTTGTTCTAGTTTCAACTTCAAATATCTTAGTTCACTTGAAATAAGACAAAACTAACTCATAAGTAACTTTTCAGCAAGACAATAGGAGCTTGTTTTAAGACAATAATTCCTTAATATTAATGAAAAATTACTTGTACATGGGAAAAATGTCTTGTAATAAGTGAAGTAATAACTGAACTTCTATTATTATTTTTATCAATATTAAAAAACTGCTTGCTCTTTAATATTTATAAAATAAAAGTGCTGGTACCAATGGCAGATTATTTCACTCATAACATGAGAAAAATGTCTTGTTATAAATACAATAATCTACCAGTGGAACTTTTTCTTCAATATTAATGAATTATTTACTTAAAACAAGCTCCATTTTTTGCTGAAATGTTATTAGTTAGTTGTGTTTATTTCCAGTACACTAAGATATTTGTTCTGGAAATTGGACCAGAAATACTTAAGATTTTGTGTTTTGCAGTGTGTAACTTTTAACTTGGCTTAAAAAAACCCAGGAAAATAAACGTTTTCCTGTCGTGTCGTATTTGTCTGACGTGTTGGTGAAGCTCAGAGGTCTCTGCACGTTTCCACGTTGCTCTGCATCCAACCGAACATTCAGACAGACGGTTCCGGGGCGTGTGTCTGCTTACAGCCGCAGTTAGCAGTAATTTCCACCCAACATGTGTCTCATGACCATCCAGCTTCCTATTTTTCTGCTATAAAAGATCGTCCTTCTCTGGTTCCTTCATTGCAGTTTGCAGCCTTGCAGATTTCCTCTCCTCCAGGTTTGCAGCATCATGTCGACTCTTTCTTGCAGCCGCTGGATCTTCCTGCTCAGCCTGGCTGCTCTGATGCTCATCTCAGCGTCTGAAGGTAAAAACTGGATGTTTTCTGTTTTAACTGAAAGAAATATCAGAATCTTCTTACCAGATATATTTACTTAATTTGTTACTTATTATCTTCGTTTCATTTTATGCGTTATTTCACTATAATCGTTTTTTTTACTGATTTTTTAAAAATTAATTTCTCCTTACTTTATTTAATTTGAGTTTTTTTCCAATTGCAATTTTGATGGAAAAGTAAAAGTTTAGAGTATTTATACAAGATCTTCAACAGACAAGTGCAAATATATCAGTTGACTTGAAATAAAACAAAACTAACTTTATGTAACCTTTCAGCAAGATATAGCAGCTTATTTCAAGTAAATAATGCCTTAATATTCATAAAAAACTACTTATTCAACACGCAGATTATTTCAGTTATAATAAAACATTTTCCCATTTTTTAAGTGAAATAATCTGCCAGTGGAACTGGTACTTTTTAAATCAATATTAAGACATTTTTGACTCTAAATAAGCCCCTATATCTTACTGAACAGTTACCTGTCAGCCAGTTTTGTTTTATTTCCAATGTATTAATATATTCGCAGTAACTAGGATCAAAAATTCTTGGTAAAATTTTGCAGTGTAGCAGTAAAAGTGCTTAAAATATTAAAAGAATAGCTTTGCAGAAAGAAAATCAGTTGATCTCGGTAATCTGGAGACGCAGGAAGGTCAAATTAGTTTGTATATAAAGAGCCTAAACTATATAAAAATATTTGAACAGTAATTAAACACCGCATATTTAGGGAATCTGAACCTTAAAATGTTAAAAGAATTAAGAGAAAAACCCAAAAGATTATTTAATGTCGCCGTAATTGGAGAGAGGCAGCAGCAGCAGGGAGTTATGGGAGCCGTTACCATGACGACAGACATGTTTACAGTTAAAGCCTGACTGCTGGGTTTCCTCTTGCTGTTTGCTGGTCCAGTGGAGTCCTTCTCCCCCATCATAAATCTGGACTGCTGCGAGAAGCTGACCAACAGAACCTTCCCCAGAACCAGAGAGTGCTACGAACAGAAACGGCTGGACTGCAAGACGCACGCCTTCAGGTAGGACAGGTGGACGAAACCGACCTCCGTGTTTCTGGTGCTGTGTGTCCTCACTGCTTCTGCTCCGTCTAGAATCAAGAGCCAGAGAGGAACATGGAGGTGCATCGACCCAAACTCTGAGGAACTCCGACAGAAAGTGGCAAGGGTGAGAATCTGAAAACTGACGTCAAAGAAAAACGACAAAATCAAATAAATTACATTATTCTGTGTAAAATAAGAAAAATGATCATTTTTACTTAAAGTTCACGATTGATAGAAAAATTAATTTAGAAAACGAAACAATCTGAAGGTAAGAAATGTACATTTCATGAATCACTCCCATCTCTCCTCTGATGGCATATTGTCTCTGCTTTAAATAAAATAAATCATAAATTATTAGTACTAGAAGATACTTGAAGATTATTTCTCTACAACATGGGAAAAATTACAAGCATCCTGCAAACATATCCATAAACATTTGTCACATTTTGGGACGTTTCGACTTTAAGGTATTTTTAAAAGATTTAATATGAAGGATCAAGACAAAGTTGTGCTTAACTGTGAAACAGAAGGAAAATTATATCTGGTTTGCAACATTTCAGTTGTTTGTTTGACAAATTTGGATTTTAAGGAAGAAAAATTAACATTTTAAAACAAAGACCCACTAATTTCCTCCAAACGTTCATATCACTCACAGCTGAAGGGTTGATCAGATGTCATCTTTACAAAAAACTAATTTATCAAACTACAATATTGAGCTAAATGTCTTGAATGTATCCAACTAAACTCTTTTCATTTTTCTGCTCTGCAGGGACAGCTAACCTGCCCTCCTGACATTTCCAGTCCAGAATAAAGATTTACAAAACAAACCAGTGGAGGAGCTTCTCTGAACATCAGTGAATGTTTTTAAAATGTAATTTATTCTATTTATTTATTTGATATGGATTTTTTTCTTAAAATGTGATTTTTTTCTGTAAGTTTCAGTAATGGCAGAGCTCTTATTTTTTTAAACCTCAAAGTGAGAAATAAATGTTAAAAGTATTATGTTGTGTTTTTTTTCTTTTCACCAATGAATGTTATAAAAACACAACTGGGTAAGTTTTTAAAGCACACAGCCAAAAAAACCCAAAACACTGTTTCAGTGTATTAGCTGATGACATCACAAGAGGCTGACCAACCAGGGTTAGCTTTAATAAACAAACATTAATTCTTATCTTTGAAAGCTCTTTATCTTTTAACCCACCTGGACAAACAGCAACCATCACAAAACGTTCTCTCACTGAAAACACAGCAGAAACTTTTAATCAAATCTACTCTTCTTCCTCACCCTTAAGCTGTAATGATGTAGATAAGTTGGTAAAAGATTTTCAGTCTAAAGTCTCAGATATTATTGATTCAATTGCCCCAATTAAAATGAAGGTTGTGTCTGGTAAAAAGAAATCTCCATGGAGAAATGCACAAACAGTTAGATCTGCAAGACAACTCTGCCGTAGGGCAGAACGAAAATGGCGTAAAACTCAACTCCACGTTCATTGTGACATCTATAAAGAAAGACTACGTAACTATCATTTAACACTAAAACATGCAAGAGAGGCTTTCTTTGCAGATGTCATAAACAAAAACATTAATAATGCTCGAGCTTTATTTGCAACAGTTGGCAGAATCACAAACCCTCCTGTGACGTTACGCCTGAATTCCAATGTATTGCAACCAGTTTTCCAGCTTCTTTTCAGAGAAAATTAAAAAAAATCAGAGGATTAATCTGAACATACACTATAAAGTCAGTACCAATGCTGAGCCCAAACAAAACAAATACAGGAAAAATGACCCTATTTCAACTACTTAATTATAAAACCCTACAGGAAATTATAAGTCAATAAGCTCCAGTTCCTGCTGTCTGGATGTCCTAGATCTATAACTCTAGAACATTTCTTTAAGAAAGTCCTGCCTGTTATTGCTGCTGATCTGATCCAAATAGTAAACTCATTGCTCTCATCAGGCGTTTTCCCCCAGGCTCTGAAAACAACAGTAATCAAACCACTTATAAAAAAGAACAATCTGGACAAATCACTAATGCAGAATTACAGGCCGACCTCTGACCTCTGACCTCCCATTCATCAGCAAAGTTATTGAAAAAGCTGTGTGTAAACAATTAACTAGCTTCCTAACTATAACCAACCTCTTTGACTCCTTCCAGTCTGGTTTCCATGGTTACCACAGCACAGAGACTGGCCTAGTCAAAGTGTTCAATGACACCCATATAAATACGGACTGTGGCAGAACCACAGTGCTGGTTCTGTTGGACCTCAGTGTTGACCATGATATATTACTGAATCGACTGGAGAGTTGGGTCGGACTCTCCGGTCCAGTGCTTAACTGGTTTGAATCTTACATAAAGAACAGGGATTTCTTTGTTTCAATTGAAAACTTTTCATCAAAGAGGTCAAAGGTCACATGTGGGGTACCCCAAGGTTCAATCCTAGGACCCCTTTTATTCAATATTTATATGCTCCCACTAGCTCAGGTTATAACAGGAAATAATATTAGCTACCATAACTATGCAGATGACACACAGCTCTACATTACGATGTCACCAGGTGACCTTTGACCCCATCCAATCACTGAACAGATGCTTAGAACAGATAAATGTGTGGATGAGCCAAAACTTTCTCCAGCTGAACAGAAACAAAACTGAAGTTATTATTTTTGGACCTAAAGAGGAACGATCTAGAGTTATGGATCTACAGTTATAGATCTAGAATTATAGATCTAGAGTCAATGCACAGCTTCAGTTATTACAACTGAAAACCAGCGATCAGGCCGAAACCTGGGAGTAGTGATGGACTCTGACCTGAACCTCCAGAGCCACATAAAGACAGTTACAAAGTCGGCCTTCTATCACCTGAAGAACATTTCCAGGATTAAAGGACTAATGTCTCAGCCAGATCTAGAGAAACTCATCCATGCGTTCATCTTCAGTCGTATTGATTATTGCAACAGCGTCTTCACAGGTCTGTCCAACAAATCAATCAAACAGCTGCAGCTGATCCAGAACGCTGCTGCTCGCGTTCTCACTAAAACCAGGAAGGTAGAGCACATAACACCAGTTCTAAAGTCCCTCCACTGGCTCCCTGTAGCTCAGAGAATAGACTTTAAAATACTGTTGTTAGTTTATAAATCACTGAACGGCTTAGCACCACAATATATTAAAGATCTGCTGTTGTTGTATCAACCTTCCAGACCTCTCAGGTTCTGGTTCTGGTTCTGCTCTGCATCTCCAGAACCAGAACCAAACGAGGAGAAGCAGCTTTCAGCATCTATGCACCACAAATTTGGAACAAACTTCCAGAAAACTGTAAAACAGCTGAAACACTGACTTCTTTTAAATCTCAACTAAAAACCCACCTGTTTAGAATTGTATTTGAAATGTAATCAATTACAAATTTAATGATGGAACTTGACTTAATGTCGTGTTTTGATTGTTGATTCTATGTTGCATTGTGTTTCTGTGTTTGTAATGATGTAAATCACTTTGAAATGTCTTGCTGCTGAAATGTGCTATACAAATAAAATTTGATTGATTGATTGATTGATTGATTGATTATGGATTTTTATTTTATCAATCAACTCTGTTCCCCAGAGGAAAACAACTTAGAAAAATAAAAATTAAATAGTGAGAATTCAAATTGCAGAAAGTTAATTCTCACATTTTTAAGTCATTTAGATTCAGATGACAGAAACAAGGAGACAATAATCATCTTTAAATTATAAACTTGTGCAAATCTTTTGAAGTTTCCATCTGTGGGGATCTTTGTTGTTTGAGTCGGTTTTGTTTATTTCCGTTTCTTCTTCTGTGTTTAGATCAGCCGTGTTTCTGTTTTACTTTGCTTCAGTCCTTTATTAGTGATTCTACTTTATTATGTTTATTTATTGTGTCTAGTTTTTCTTTCATTCTCTAGATTAATTAAGTGTTTTAGCTCTAGTTCTTCTTCTTCTTTTCTGTGATGGCGGATCAAAAGCAATTTTCAGGTGCATACCGCCACCTACTGTTCATGAGTGTGTAGCAACACAACATTATATCCACTGAACTCAGTTTTTAATTTGGTATTAATCTATAAACATCCAGCATGTTTCCTTCAGTTTCCAGTGAAACTCCATCCTGTCCTTCTGTTTTTATCCCTTTCAGGCTCGTTTGTTTTACGATTCATCAATAATTGATCAATATTTTCTTCCTCCCCACATCTTTCACATTTATCATTATTTTCCCTTCCAATAGACATAAAATGTCAGTTAAATAAATATGACCTGCTCTTAATCTCATCATTCTGTTTCCCTCACTAATATTTTGAATTAATGCTTTTGTACTTTATATAAACTCTTTCCTCTCTTATCTTCATTCCAGCTTTTTTGATATATTTTTACATCTTTACTCTTACTAACTGGTTTCCTTCCCCTTTTCTAAATGAATTGTAATCATTATTACCCTCTAAAGCCCCTTTCAGCTAATTAATCTGCTTTTTCATCTTTAGCTCCAGTTATTCTTTAGTTTAGATTTATTTCCATCTCCCTGAGGGAGGACAAAAAGCTGCTTGCTAACAATAATTAGCTTTGGTTTTAGCTGTTAAGTTGTCAATAAAACATGTTAAATCTTAAATGTACACCTGATAAATGAAAGGAAAAGGAACGCAGTGGTTTGCTACTAATTGTTAACACAACGACAACTGGATAATAAGGTCAGGAAAACGTTTTAATTAAGAAAATTAAATTGTGAGGTTCAGCTGAAACCAGAACATGTAGATGTGATGTTATGGTTCGGTGTTTTTCAGTTCAGTTTAAAACTAAGAAAGCTAACATAAACACCAACCCCGGCAGAGTGGCAGCTAATCTACCGCAGCGACAGGGGCGGAGCTACAGGGGGCAGGGACGGCCCGGGCCTGCAGGGGCCCGGATCGGGACAGGACTTCAGGGATCCAAGCTCTGTCCCACCTGAGGAGAGCCGGAGCAGGCGGCTCTACTCTCCTGATAAAACCCAGATGAGATCAGTGTTTGTGTTTAGTGATGAATCTGTTTTACCGTCATATCAAAGCATTTTAGTCACATTTAAATCCATACTTTGACTGGACCAACCATCCCTGTGTTGGTAGTGAGCCATCAGAAGTGAACTTGATGACGTGCTGTGAATGTTTTCCCTCAGTTGTGCTGATCATTAGGAGGTCATGGCGCCGTAACGAGCTGATTCACATCTGCCAAACTATTTCAGATAACATGACAAAACAGCAGCTCAGTGTTTGTGGTGGTCATCTAGGAAACAGGAAGGGAATCACCAACATTTCTGAGTTATTTCCTTCCACTCAGAAGAAAAAAACGCTCCAGAAATAAAACACGCCACATATTTTTAGCCTCCACTGCTAATAAACTCACTGAGACGGTTTTAGACGTGTGACTGAGGGGAAATACTTTATGCAAATATGTGGCTCAGAAATAATCTGAATTTTTTCTGAGTGATGAAACCAGTTGAGCTTAAGACACTTTTAAATCCCTGATGTACAAATATTCTTCCGTCAGTCAAGCTAAGAAACAAGAAAAACACAATATTGATATGAAAGCTGATGAAATGTGTTCTGGTTCAGCAGAAAATATTAAAAATCATTTGGAAAAGTTTTTTTTGGAACTTAAACCATCAAGAATTAAACACTAGAGTGACTGAAACTTCAGCATTGTGTTATTTAGCAAAAACACAAAATATTACAGTACAATATCACCGTGTTTGTTGGTCTAGTTTCTAGTCTTTAACTTATAAAATGGGGAAAAAGTCTTTTAGTACTTAGAACTTTTCTAAATCCATATCGGTGAATTATTTACTTAAAAAAGCTCCTACATCTTGGTGAAAAGTGACTTTTAAGTTAGTTTTCTTTTTAAGAGTACTGAGATATTTACACTAGAAGACCAAAATACTTGGTAATAGTTTGTTTTTACAGTGTAGTTTCTATATTATTTCACTTACAACATGGGAAAAACATCTTGTTTATACTGTCAATAGTATAAACATTAATTATTTACTTATGTTGTAAAATAGTTTTGTCTTATTTTAAGACATTTGCAGTAAAAACTAGACTAAATAGATGTGGTAAGATTTTGTTTTTTGGAGTATATCATTATAAAAATATCAGATTTTGAGTGGAAAAAGTGCTAAAAATATTGAAAGAAAATCTTCTCAGAAAGATAATTAACTGATCCCAGTAATCTGAGGACCAGGAATGTAAAATTTTATACCCATAACTATAAAAAATAATATTTAATACATCTTCCATCATGACTTTTTTAAACTGAGTAATTGCCCTCCATATATTTAGTGAATCTGAACCTTAAAATGTTAAAATAAATGGACAGAAAACCCAGAATAAAGGCAGAAAACATTTTACAAGCAGATTAAGCTGAAAACCATCATCCTCTCTGTTTATGTTCAGTTCCAGGTTTATGTTAATTAAACTCCATCAGATGCTTTTTAGATCAAACTTTCAAACAAAAGCAAAACTTAACAGCCGTGACATTTTGTTTTTTTTACCCCTCCAGGGGGTCTTTTGTGGCTCTAGTGTCCCTTATATGACAGCAGGCTGACAGGAAACAGGGAAGGAGAGGGGGGAAGACATGCGGCAAATGTCATCAGGTCTGGGAGTCGAACCCGCGACGGCCGCGTCGAGGACTCAAGGCCTCCAAATACGGGTCACGCTAACCGCTACGCCACCACGGCACGCCCCAACAGCCGTGACATTTGCATCATTGCTCAGAACCAGTTGCTGTACCACAACAAATTTAAATATCTGTTTCCTTTCGTTAATGGAGCCGCAGTCTGAACCAGTCATGATGTCACAAAATGATTTTATTCTTGTGGTTTGAGCCAATCAGCTCTGCTGCATCAAACCATAATCATATATGGACATAGCATGGAGGGTGTGGGGTCTTTTCGGTGTGTGTAGGGGTGTGTGTGTGTGTGTGTGTGTGTGTGTGTGTGTGCTCATCTCTGCTCTTACTCGTTGTTTCCACTGCAGACGTGTCCAATGACAACACAGCTTCCTATTTTTATGCTATAAAAGATCGTCCTTCTCTGGTTCCTCCATCGCAGCTCCAGAGTTTGCAGCTTGCAGACTTCCAGACTTGCAGCCTTCCAGACTTCCAGACTTGCAGCCTTCCAGACTTCCAGACTTGCAGCCTTCCAGATTTCCTCTCCTCCAGGTTTTCAGCATCATGTCGACTCTTTCTTGCAGCCGCTGGATCTTTCTGTTCAGCCTGGCTGCTCTGATGCTCCTCTCAGCATCTGCAGGTAAAAAATACCCAAAATATTCATAAAGTTTCCTCTTTTGTGTTAAACTTTCTTTAATTTATGAGTTAATAATTTGATCTGGATGAAATCTGTATGAAAAATGATTGATAAACATCAAAAGGTCGTTAACCTTTAATGAGAAAACTGATTGAAAATTAGTATTTAGGTGAATTATAATTTCTAATACTGTTATTTTGGTTAGTGTGAATTAAAATACTTAAACTTTGTTCAGGTAATTTAAAAAAATTTGTTTTATTTTTTAAAATTCTTTTATTATTTTGTTTAGAATAAAAAAACATTTGTATTTTGCTTAGTATGACTTAAAATAAATTTAATTTTGCTCAGGTAATTAATTTTTTTTCTTTTTAAGTTTTTTAAATAATTTCTTATTTTTGTTTCATAATTCTTTCCTATTTCTGTCAATTTAATTTACCTTTAAATTAAATCAAATTTTTAACTTGCTGGTTAAAAATTTGTGTTTTTTATACAAAAAAAAAAAAAGAAAATGCAGGATTGTAAATCTAAACTGAATTATTTCATATCATTTCTTGTTATTTAAGAAAAAAGAAAAATCAAGCGAATACTTTATGAGCAGTTTCGGTTCGGACATTGACTCAGGGAAACTGCTCCAGCTGCAGATGTTTCATTTTTCAAGTGTTTTAATTTAGAAAAGTGATTTTGTGACGATTAATTCCTGTCTGTGTGTGTTGGATGCTGCAGGCGGCCAGCCGTTCCAGGCTCTGCCCTGCTGGGAGGTCTGCATGTTCCCTCGGAAACAAAACATAAAGACCTGCTTCGAACAGAAGCCGCGCCATGACTGCCCCTTCAACAACTTCGTGTAAGCAGGACGGGATTTTAGTTCTGGTTCTGGTTTTAAACCCGTTGTAATATGACTGATTTTATCCGCCTTGTTTCTGTTTTTAGGGTTGAAAAGGAGGATGGCAGAAAGTTTTGCATTGAAGGACACACACGGTGGATCAAAAAGATGATTTCAGATGTAAGTTCAGGTGTTTTAAGCTTCATCATGTCCTGATTAATTTACATGATGAAGAACATTAAGAATTTATATCAAAGCATAAAAATTATGACTGATATGACAAATTATAATGGTTTATTTAAAGGTTTGTAGGTAAAGATGTCACGTTAACATTATTCAGTGAAAAGGAACTAAATATTTAACATTTACTCAAATAATCTCAAATGATGATGTAATATGTAAGATTAAAGTTTAATTTTCTTTCTTTTCAACACGTAGGAGGTTTAGATTTTAACTAAACGACGCACAGCCAAAAATATTAAGCTTTTATACTAACACTACATACTACTTTCTACAGAATTGCACCATGAGTTTGGTTCTGACAATGTGCATTGTTTTCAAAATGTGCAAAAAAGAACAAAAATATCATAATATTTTTAAAAAAAAAAGAGTTATTTGGCCATATTTTACGGTAGAATCATCAAATCTCGAATGGATCAGGAAATATTGGACTTCACCTGATTGAAATAATATTTTAAAAAGTTTCACCATTTTTTACGTGATCGTTTAAAACTTAAAACTGGGGATTTGTGTCTTGATTTTATCCGGAGATCTGAAACGTTTTACATTTAATCTCATTTAATGCTCACACCAAAATCTCCACCTTTACAACTTTTACATCAAAATGTAGGTAATTTTATCTACTTTCACCTGAAATGTCCCTTATATTTGTATCACTTACATTTTTCTGTTAAATCACGCCGGAGCGCCGAGGGTGGACACTTTCCCTCTGGTTCCCTCCATCAGATTTCAGCTCAGTTTTTCTCTTGGCGCAGGAGTAAAGTTTCTCTTTAACCCGTTTGAAACATTTAAACCTTCACACACATCTCCACCAGAAGCTTCTGCCTCTAAATATTCAGTTATTTTCAACCGGGGTTTGTTTGTTTGAACCTGTGATGCCTCTTCCTCCTTCCCCTTAGCGACGCAGAAATCACCATGGCAACCGGTGATTTGGCATTTTCTCCTCGCAGTTTCTTGTGTTAGATCACGTAGCAAGCTACGCTGCAGAAAACCGGCCCACAGTTGAGTAACGTGGGTCTGACTAACGGAGGGAAGTGTCGGGTTTTGGGTGTTGGCTGCATCGGCGCAAAATAAAATATCTTCAAAAGCGTTTTAGTTTGAGCTAAGAAGCCACTGAAGAGAAAAAATCTCATTAAAATGGCAGATTGTGTTTGGTTTTTTAGTGCTGCAATGACTTCTTACCCATTTCTTCTTCTTGTTGTTGTTTTTCTCCTTGCAGGGAAACTTGCACTGTCCTCCCGACATCTCCGGTCCTTTATAAGTCCTGGCATCTGAAGACGTTTGAAAAGCAAAGGAGATTTTCTGAGATTTTCCACTCAAATACTTCTGGTCAATTTCATTTCATGAGTGTATTTTTAATTTAAATGTGACTTATTTTGGGTTTATTTAAAGAAAAAAAGTATATTTTTGTCTAAATTTGTAATAAGCTAAAAGAATTGTCTATGGTCGTTATTTTTTTTAACCTTAAATAAAACTGGATTATTTTTAACCCAATAGTGTATTTCCTTCACTGATAAAGATACAATGATAATAAAATCATTTGGGACATGAAATGTAGTTTTTCAGTGCAGGGTTTACAAAAATAAGAGGCTTTCAAACTGAGCTTGAAAAGAGAAACTGCCGTTTGAGTTCAGGCAGACACAAAATAAACAAAACAAAAACTATTTACAGAAAATAGAAAACCATAAATGAATCCAACGCAAACTGAAAAACAAAGAACAAGTTCTGGTTGCTACATCAAACCCAACTCACCCCGTTCCAGTCCAGTCAAGTTGTAAAGACGAGGAGGGATATGCTAGTTACTGTGCTCAGTGAGAAGCTAACTACTGTTAGCATAACAAGCTAGTAGCATTGAAACATGTTCACTATCAGAGGTTTTAAACATTTAATTAAGAAGCTAACTACTGTTAGCATAACAAGCTAGTAGCATTGAAACATGTTCACTATCAGAGGTTTTAAACATTTAATTAAGAAGCTAACTACTGTTAGCATAACAAGCTAGTAGCATTGAAACATGTTCACTATCAGAGGTTTTAAACATTTAATTAAGAAGCTAACTACTGTTAGCATAACAAGCTAGTAGCACTGAAACATGTTCACTATCAGAGGTTTTAAACATTTAATTAAGAAGCTAACTACTGTTAGCATAACAAGCTAGTAGCATTGAAACATGTTCACTATCAGAGGTTTTAAACATTTAATTAAGAAGCTAACTACTGTTAGCATAACAAGCTAGTAGCATTGAAACATGTTCGCTATCAGAGGTTTTAAACATTTAATTAAGAAGCTAACTACTGTTAGCATAACAAGCTAGTAGCACTGAAACATGTTCACTATCAGAGGTTTTAAACATTTAATTAAGAAGCTAACTACTGTTAGCATAACAAGCTAGTAGCATTGAAACATGTTCGCTATCAGAGGTTTTAAACATTTAATTAAGAAGCTAACTACTGTTAGCATAACAAGCTAGTAGCACTGAAACATGTTCACTATCAGAGGTTTTAAACATTTAATTAGACACAAACAGGAGTGAATAAACAGATTATTGCTACAGTTTGAGAAAGTGGCAGCCATTTTGGATTTTTAGGTGAGAGACGTCCTACTTTTCCCATTTAGCTTGTGTTACACTGCAAAAATGCAAAATCTTACCAAAACTTGTGTCTAATTTCTAGTACGAATGTTTTATTACACTTGAATTAAGACAAAAATAAACTAAATGTAACTTTTCAGAAAGATAAATGAGCTTGTCAGTAATTCTTGAACATATATCAAACAGTACTAGTTCAGATTTTTCACTAAAGTAAAAAAAAAATCTGCCGATGGACCAAATGCTTTTCCTAAATTTGTATTCAAGAATTATTGATCTAAAAGCTGAAATATGTTGCTAAAAAGTTATTTTCAAGTTATCTTCAGCTTGTTTGAAGCGTACTAAGATATTTGCCTTACAAACGAGACAAAAATATGTACAACTTTTATTTTTGCAGGGCCTTTTTCCAGCTTGATGTCTCATTAAAAAAGGAAATGTACAATTAAACTGCACCCTCTAACCAAACATGTTATAAGGTGTCCTAACATAGGAAATCCCCTCAGACCCCCTTATTTCCTATTTTCTTGGTCCGTCTGAAAACGAAATCACAAAAAATGTCTTTAAATTAATAATTTTGCTTAAACGGAGCTTTAAAAATTGAAGCATTGTTTGTTTAACTCGGCTGTTTAACTTGTCCAGTTGTGGTTTTTGCTTCAGTTAAAGGAAAGCTTCATCATATTGTGTTTGTGTGGGGACATGTGTTAGTTATTGCTGCTTTATTTAGAGTTTTCTGTTCTGTACCACCTCATGTTTCATTTCCATGGAAGAAAAAAAAAGATTTTGATCTGATAACTTGTTATCTGCAACACTATTTAAATGCCTGTTAGTGACGCAGCAGATCTAAGATTGTTGCGGCTGTTTCAACGCTGTGGTGTGTGACTGTGTGGTTTCCTTATCAGCCAACTTCTACCATCTCTCTGCATACAAACTCATTACTTTTCTTCTGTAGTCATCATCACCCAACACTACAGTTCCTGTTTTTTGCTTCATGCTCACTAATTTAACGTAAACTTCAGCAGAAGCTGCATTTAGCAGATTATCAGCAGAAATTAATTTGGTTAACTGGAGAGCGAAACATCTTTCACTGTAACATTTTATTTTAACTTTTATTTTTAGGGCCTCCTCACTCTGCACTCCTTGGTTATTGATTAAAGTTTGAGTTTGTTTTACTTTTTGGTGTCTTTTCATCCACAGATGGCAAATCATTGAGAATTAAAGAGTTGATCATAAATCCAAACTGAAACTGTTCAAACAGATCAAGTCAGATTCTAGTATTAAAGGGAAACATCGTTTTTATTTTCTTATTGGAAATAAAGTTCAGCTGTCATTGTGTTACATTTCTTTGACCTAGGTGACCTATAAAGCTTCTTTGAACAGGTTAGAATGGGTCTATGGCTTCTACAAAACATTTTCGTTACATTTCTTAGATAATGAGATTCTAGTTTATTTTCAGCTCCTTTCAGAATAAAATGTTTTAGGGCCTCCTGTTTCTTTAAATCCAAATAAGCTGCTGCTGGCCACAACCCCAACTCAACGTTCACATTCGTTCGTATGTGAAAATGGCTGAAAACTACGGTGGCCGACAGGTGCAAATGCGCAGCAAAAGAGAAAACATGCAAACAAAAAAGAAGACACCCCCGAATGAAATGCAGCAAACAAAAAGAGAGACGCAAACACCCCCGAATGAAATGCATCAAACAAAAAGAGAGACGCAAACACCCCCGAATGAAATGCAGCAAACAAAAAGTGTTGAAAACGGAAGTGCTCCAGACCACTAGGGGGAGTCAAAGAAAATAGTATTCATTTCTATGGGACCAGATGCAAGATTCTTCTTCTTCTTCTTCTTCTTGGTATTTATTGGCGGTTGGCAACAAACTTACAGTAGCATTACCGCCACTTACCAGTATGGAGTGTGGTTCGAGATGGTCTATAAACTTTCACTTTCTACCTTTTCCCTCCATTAACTCCTGATTAAACATACCCCCACACATACACACCTGCTTATATTATCCAACTTGCTTATAACTTTATATACCCCTCTTTGATATTCTTTACACATTCACACCCAACTTGCTCTACTCATATCCTATGAAATAGCTTTGTTTTTTTAAGATACCGAATAATTATTTGAATATGTCTACTCCCGAAATCTCTCCTCAAAAATTCTATTAAATTAAACCTTTCTTTAATACCTACACACTCTCTCAGCATGCATCTTCTCTCTTCTTCATACTTACAACACTCTAAAATAACATGCTCTATTGTTTCAGACTTCTCACAATAATCACACTTTCCAGATGCAAGATTCAGAGAGATACCTTTACTTTCTTTCTCTGAATCTTGCATCTGGTCCCATAGAAATGAATACTATTTTCTTTGACTCCCCCTAGTGGTCTGGAGCACTTCCGTTTTCAACACTTTTTGTTTGCTGCATTTCATTCGGGGGTGTTTGCGTCTCTCTTTTTGTTTGCTGCATTTCTTCTTTTTTGTTTGCATGTTTTCTCTTTTGCTGCGCATTTGCACCTGTCGGCCACCATAGAAAACTGATGCACTATTATACAATCTTTGAAAAGCAGAAGTGGAGCCTTCTGCGCAATCAGCTAGAAAGCAGCAAGTGGTTTCTGGACGGCAAATCAACAACAAATCACTTGTCTTTTCCAGCAGCCATACAACGGAAAAACCAGCTGACCAAACATGCCGGAACTCAGCCGGGGTTGCTAGGCAACAAGGTGAGGCTTGGTCAGGGTTGTTAGGCAACGAGGCGGGGCTTGGCTGAGGTTGCTAGGTAGCGGCACAATGCCTGTAGCCTATTTTAAAGACACCATAAACATTAACTTATTGCCAAAACACAGCCAGGTGTTTTTTTAAGTGCTTGAGCTCCTTTTAGAAGCAGTAAAAACCCAATAGAAAACATAAAATGCACAAAATGTGAACTTTACATAGCAGGTCCCCTTTAAATAACTAAATAAACTTTAAACAACAAATGGGTTTAATTCAGTTATTTTCACAGATGTAGGTGTAGTGAAACTCTTGATTATTCACAGATTATTTTTCTCTAAAATGCAGTTTGGGAAGTTGCAGCCGCAGAGGAAGGGTTCTAAAAACATTGATACAGTACAAATGGAGAACATTTTCAGATATTTATCTATTTGTTTTTGTGAAACTAAGCTTTTGCTTCTTAATTACATTGAGGTTTGAGGTTTTAATGTGACAAAAGAGGAAATGCTTAAAAGGTGTGAAAACCTTTGCAAACTAACGGCCTCAAAGTACAGGAAGCTTTTATTTATTAACGCTTTTGTTTTCTGTAAATAGATATTTTATTGTGACGGTCCTTTATTGGCCACTGGTGGTTAAAGTTCAGTTTAAGTTGTTGACAGTGACGGTCATGGGTTTTTTTGTCTACATGGTTCTGGGATGTCTCATCATGTTTCGCCTCTCTGGGTTTCCACCGAACTGGTTTCAGAGCTAAACTGGTGCTGGTGCCTTGCGCCACCAACGAGGCGCCAGACCAGTCGAGAGGAACTTACTGGAGGTTAAAGGTCATCATTAAAACTTAAACCTGCTCAATTTGGTGCCAGAATCAGGTCAAGTTAAATTTTTCTATAGAGCAGATTTAATCCACGGAGCCAGGATGGACATTTAAAGATAAACATAAAAACATCCAGTAACATTAATGAATAATAATATTAATAATATACTGAATTATTTACATTTTCCTCACCTGAATCTGGAACAAACTAAGTAAAAATGATAATTTCTCTCTGCAGCAGCAACGATTTACTGTTAAATAAGTCGAGCTTTAATTAGTATTTGATCAAATAAAAAGGAAACAGAAACTTTGGACTCAGTTCGTCCTGAAGGAACCACTGGAGGCCTGCTGGCGCCCTCTACTGGTGATATCCAGTGTTGAAATATTACACATTTATTTCATGACTTTATGACTTTTCTTCTGGTTTTTCAAAACAAGATTTAGAATCATGAGTACATGTGTAACTTTTGTGCAACACTCATACAAAATGCTAAATTAAACATTTTTTTATGTTATATTTAATATTAAAACATTGTTGTAGCTGTAAAAAACAAAGATCAAACTTTTCTTTCATGTTTTTCTATGTCCAAGTCTTTCAAGGTTAAGAAAAATGTATGAAAATTGTTTTTGATGTCACTGTTATGTCCAAATAAAGTCCTAAAAGTCTAATATAAACTATAATCGCTGTAAGTTTTGAGATAATTTCTGAGGTATTTTATGTTCAGACATATTTATCTATTCAGTTTCAAGATAAATTTTACCAAATTAGAATCTTAAAAAGAGTGTAGCACTGAACAAAATGGATGTTTACATTTCTTTTAAATTACTTTATTAACTCATTTGCTTCTTGCATATGGGAGGTAAAATTATGTTGTATGAAACCAAAAATCATCAAACTGGAAAATAAACCAGGTTGCATCGCAGCGTGTTTCTAACCTCTTCCTCTCAGTTGTAGCTGCCGTAGTTCAGCTCTCTCCGACAGACGGACTCTAAAAGTAACACTAGAATGATTGACAGCGCTAAGACCCGCCTCCTGGCTCTGATTGGTTGTTTCAGACGGTTAGCAGCACTAGGAGAAAGCAGAGAAACCTGATTTTATTCACAGATTATCAAACTGCCATGACATGGTGACAAATACGTACCTTACTTATTTTTATTTTTTAAATAAAAGTTGCAGCTTTGAAGACGGGTCACAGCAGGACCAACGAGGTCCAGAGGTTTAACAGCAGCAGCAACTAGCCATCCAGTAAAGTCTGGGTCTGGTTATGGTTTATTTATTTATTCTCAAGATCAGTGAAAACCACAAACTGATGCAACAAATTCGTTTTTTTTTAGTTTAGTGTGAAACCAAAGACTGCAATCATGTACGGCATGAGAAACTTCCACAAGTCAACGACTCAGTAGTAGAAAACGTAGCGACAGGTTCAGAAACAGGAAGATATTCTCCAAACTTTAGCAACAAAAGCTGCTTTGTTGTGATTTTAGTGACATTATAAAAATCAGCTTGACCTTTGACTTGGTTTCCCTCAAATTCTTGGTCTTGTTTCAAACATGTTGAATCCAAACCACTTTCAGTGGCTAATGATTTTTTTTTTTCTTCAAAAAAGCCTCTGGAAACATCTGTGTCTAGTCAGGTTCTTCTCTAAAATGTTAAACTTCCTGCTGCATTTTTCCCAGTGCATGAATCAAATAACTTTTATAACTTCTAAATTGTTGATTTAACAGCAACAAACTGAAGAAAAGTTTGTTTCTTCAACCTCTTTAATGTTTTCGTGTCTGTCAGAAGGAAAGCTCCATGTCTGAGGCAGAAAAACCATTTTCAGTTTTTTCTCAGAATCTGCGTTCTGCAGAATTATCTCTGACATGATCTGACCAGTGGAAACTTTCAGGTGAACTAATGCTGAGAGTAGCATCAAGGCTGTCAGACTGTGGTTTGATAACGTGGTTCATGTTGGAGGTTTACATGCAGCCACAGGCATTTCTTCAGAAACCTTCATTAAGACCCCAGTCGCCGCCGTTTCATCCATTCGCACCAGTTAAAGGCAGCAGGGAGCAACAGTTGGTTCCCAGCACAGATCTGGTCGGCTTCAGATCCCAAACAAACAGACGACTTTCACCATCAGGGCGAAAATGTTTCTGCCCATCTTGGCGGTTTGGATCGTCCTCACTGTATCTGCAGGTAACGTACATTTAAAAACGTCGGTTTGTTCGCCGTTTTTAGCCACAGCTCATATCTATGACATCTGATGGGTGAATATTTGAATATTCTGCATAAGTAACCAGTGGTTTTCCATCAGAACATTTCACTTCTGACTAATTTTGAGCTTTAAAACACCTCAGGAGAGTTTTATTATTTTTTAAATGTTCTTTAAGGAGAATAATTCACACAGTTCTCCCTCTGCTGACGCACTTACAGCTAAAACCACTTTTTATTCACTCCAATCTCATATTTACTCATTTTGTATCACCATGTATCAGGATCCCTGGTTGGATTAAATATGGTTAAATATCCACTTTAAAATATTATTAGCAAAATGATCGAGAGGAAAATATAAAGGAAGAGATGCACAAAGCATTGCTTAGCCTACACGCACAATAAAAATGTTAATTATTTTTAAAATATTGCAAACATAATTAAAATGTTAGTTTGAATCCCAAGAGTTTATTTTACTTTAAGATAAAAAATTAAGAAAATCCCAGATGTAATCTCTATTTCTTTTCCTCATTTCTGGACTGGATTTAAAAAGCAGCAGGTTTGCACTAAATAAAACAAGAGCATCACGTTTGCACCTGTTTGTGCATTAAAATTGCAGAAGTTTGCACTTCAGCTACAAACACAATGCAGGAATCATCCAGTAGAAAGAGAGAAATATTTTAGTTTACCATAAACGTAACCAAAAGACGAATTAATTAAACTTTATTGAATAATTTTTTTATGTTTTAAGAGGAAAGGAAAAACAAGAGATTAAAATCATTGATGTTAAAAATGGACCAAATTATAAAATATTTGCTGCAGACGTCACAAATAATATTATTATTCTACAATGTTTAGTTACAAAGCAAATTTAAAAAGTTGGGCTAAAGGTTTGTACATCAAAGTTTAGCAACACTAAATATTTTATCAGTAAATCAGAATAAACAGCAGCGTTTGGTTACATCCTGTTACCTTCGCTCTGCAGCAGCAAACCGCAGACCCTCCTCTAACAAACTCATTTCTTCTTTACACACTTTATTTACGTAAACATCCATCAGTGGGTTTTTCCATAAAAGCCTCATTTCAAACGCTGAGTTAATATTTTTTAACTTTTAAACTTTCCAACTCAGAAATGTCCCTGATTTTTCTATCAAATTTCTGAGATTAATCAGAAATTTCCTTTTTTTTCCCCTGAAGCAAATTTTCAACTTTTCAAATTCAAACTTTTCCAAGATTTTTCTAGAAAATTTCTGAGATTAATCCTTAGCATTTCTGAGTTTGTCTAGAAAATCTTTAACTTTTAAAACTCAGAAATTTCCTTATTTTTCCTAGAAAATGTATGAGATTAATCTGGAAATGTGAGTTTATTACTTTATTTTTTCTGTTAAACTACAATAAGCAGTTATCTTTTACACCCGTTCCGATCAGAAATAATTTAAATTTATTTTTGTTCTGTGTTTTTTCAGGGTCGTCTGAAGTGAAATGTTTGGTTTGTCCTCCCTGCTGCATTGAGGGATCAGAGAAGGCAGACGTGGAAAACGTCACGTGTTTCGAACAAAAACCAGGAAAAGCCTGCCACAAACACTTCTTTTTGTAAGCACAGCAAATACAAAACCAGTTCATCCTTCCACCTAACTTTCTCCTCTCCCAGCAGGACCACCATCCATTGTTCTACATTATTACATTCATTAACTTACATACAGAAAATACAGAAGAAGTTTTTAACAACAATGTTTAAGTATTAAATTAATACAAGATTTCTCATCGTCTGAAGTTAAATCAGATTAAACTTTAATATTTTAAAGAATTACCAAAATTATTTCTATTTGCCAAATGACAAAAAATTAGTGAAAACATTTTTTAGATTTTTTTGTAAGTTTTTTTTTAGCATTTAATTTAAGCACCTTAACACGATTGGGTGGTATTGTTTAGACTTAATGAATATTTATTAATCTGGTAAGTAGAATTAACAAATATCCTATTTATGAGTTATTGATCATCTTATAGTTTGTACAGTTATTGATATTGGGGCATTTTTTGTTAAATTTCAGAACATAAACTCTTGTTATATGTAAGTTTACCTTGTCCCTGTTGTAAAATATAGAATATTAACACAACATATTATTAATAAATCCTATATAATAGTGAATAGAAACTGTCTTTTTTAGTCCATTTGTTGTTTTTATCTCCAAACTGTTGGAAAAGTTTGAAATCTTACCTTGAAAACGTTGAATTGGCTGTTTGAGTCTATTTGGTACGTTCCCTGTTCAGCTGGCAGAGATAAAATAATATTTCATCTCAGTAAATATGTTGCAGAATTAGTGAAAATGTCCTGTTTGTGTCTCCGTAGGATTAGTGAAAATGTCCTGTTTGTGTCTCCGTAGGATTAGTGAAAATGTCCTGTTTGTGTCTCCGTAGGATTAGTGAAAATGTCCTGTTTGTGTCTCCATAGGATTAGTGAAAATGTCCTGTTTGTGTCTCCGTAGGATTAGTGAAAATGTCCTGTTTGTGTCTCCGTAGGATCATCTCTGCCAAGCGTTTGCCGCTGTGCATCAAGCCAGACTCCCAATGGCTCCAGCAGAAGATAAAAAACGTGAGAATAAAAAACTCCTGAGTGATTCACACAAAGCAGATCAGATAATCCTGGAAACAGATTAAATAATCTTGAGTCCAAAGTGTGGCTCAGGGGCCATTTGTGGCCCTTTGACTCAGCTTGTGCGGTCCCAACTGCAGTTCACCAATGCAGCCTGCAGGTGGTTGACTTTTTATTTTTAAATCAGGGTAAAATTACCACCAAAGTAATTTAAAATGTTACACAGAGCACAATGTTTTAATTTGTTTATTGCCAAGTTGTTATAATAAATAGAACCAAGTTTATCCAGAGATTCTTACTGAAAACTGTCCAAATCAGCTTTAATTTAACTGGCTGAATTCGGATAAATATAGGAAACATTTTCAAAGAAACTGACCCAAATTATGATCTTATAACTGAGTATTAATGTGTGAAATTGATCCAAAACGAATCTGAAAACTAGATGCTTTTCTTTTAATACAGCAAACGTAAAAATCCTTCTTACATTCTGGATCTATGATCCTTTTCTAAAACAAAAAACAGAAAATTAAACAATTATATTTGTTTATTTCAGTTTTCTATTTGCCATCATTACTTTAAATCTGTGCTTTTGTTTCATTGTATTAAGTTTGCATGACTTTCTGTAACACAAGCGGCTTCCTGGTGGCCAAAATTATGTTTGACGCTGAAGTTTTTTGTCTTATTCTGTCCTTTTCTCTCTTTTTTTTGTTTCTACTCTCAGGAAAACTTGACGTGTCTTCCTACTGACGCCATGCAGCACAAAAATCACAAGAGTGAGAAGTTTCTGAAAAAACAAAACTACTGAAAAAGCTTCTTTCCTGCCGTCGGAACGGCTGCAATCTCAGTGAAAAAGTTTTGCATTTTTAAGTAAAAAGCTTTGCATATTTGTAAAATAACTTATTCTTGGATGCTTAACGACTACATCTGCAGCAACAAAAGGATTTCAGCTTTGAGAAAAACGTAAAACAAATCAGTTTAAATGCTTTTCTGTGGGTTTTTTCTTGCTTTTGTTCCAGCTCACCTGTTTTATCTGGTTAATTTCATCTCCATTGCATCATTACTTCCATAAACACAGTTCTGCTGTGCAGCCGCAACATTCTTCACTTTGGGCTCATAAAACGTTTATTCTCAGGTCTGATTGTTGTCAAATTTAATTGGAAAAATCTGAATTGATCTTCAAGCCTTCGCTCGGTGCTGAGGACTGAGCAGAGGCAGACAGAGAGCAGAAAAGTTGCACTAAGAGAAACTTCAGCATTTTTTACTCAAGTGAAAGTAAAAAGTATTTGGTAAAAAGATTACTGAAGTACTGAGTAACTGATCAAATATTACATAATATGATGAGCCAAACTTTAAGGTTAAGTGGAAATTTAGTTTAAGGACCAAAATGACAATAATTTATATATATAACAAAAAATAACAAAATCAGGCAAAAGAAAATGTTTCCAAATCATTTTCCTTCAATAAAAAACTTATGAAACTTTAACAGAAACTGCAGGTGTGTGTCTGTCTGGTGGATTTTTGGCTAAACGTGTTTTTCCATTCAGTGGGAAGAAAATGAGGAGATTTTAATCAACTAATAGTAGAAATACTTCATAATGAAATAACTCAAAGTACAGCGCAGTAAAAATACTCCTGAAAGTACATTTTTTCAAAAAAGTTCCTCAAGTAACTAACTAGTTACTACCAAACTCTGGTACTGGGAGACTTGGTTACCTGCTTTCTGCTGCCAAACATTTCTGATAATTTCCTGAATTGATCAGTTATCAGGAATTAATTATTTGTTTTAGATATTTTCCATCTTTGTTCCTGGTGAAGCAGTGAAAAATAAAAACAAACTGATTTTTAAAAAATGTTTGTGTTGGCAATGTTTTGTCTTTATTAAGTCAAAAATAATTACATATTAGCTCTGCTTATGCAACATCTCAACAGAGAGGCTTTGACTAGACCACTCCAAAATTGTTGCTGCAGCAGATGCCACCTGTGTTTGGTTCCCATGGTGGAAAAACGTTTCCAGTTTGTAATCTGAAAACCTCCTTCGTTTTGAACGTCGTCTCAACAGCCGCCATTTTTAACTCGCCAGCAGACGTTTCTCTAATCGAACCGGTTCAGCTGCACCAAACTGCGGCGCATGAGAATGTTTGTTTTTTATTTCCGTGTCCGCAGCCTTTATCTTTCTCAGTTTCCTCTTAGATATGGTTGTCAAAGACGACAATCTTTTCTTTCCTGCTCACATATTCTGAGGCTAAAAGGTGGAACAGAAACATTCAGCAGCTTTTCCTGCAGATCACAAAAAACTTCAGGGGAAAAATGTTTCTGCTCTTCGTGGCGGTTCTGATCTTCATCCCTCTGACTGAAGGTAAAAAACATTTAAAGAATTTGGGATCTAACTTTTCACATAAAGAGAGTTTAAGGCACATTATTAGTGTTTGTGAGAGATAATTGTTTCTTCTCTGGTTCTTAGGGTTGATGTGTTTCTGCTTTCTGTCTATTTGTGCAATAAATAAATAAATTTATATCTGTTTTCATTTTGTCAGAATAATGGAAATTAATTACATTCAGTTCTACGTGTTTCTGCTGAACTGATAGATTCAGGAAATCTGAGAAAATTCATTTTTACTACTGCAGAAACTGAGTAAAAATAAAGTCTGATGGTCAAATTTAAGATAATTTTTTTTATATAATATTAAACATTTAGGTCTGATTTGTTGTTTTTTACAAAACAGATGTTATTTATAGAACCGTGTAAAAAATGATTTTACATGTTGTATTATTCTGGGCTCGACTGAATTAATTTATTTCTAGTAAAAAGAAATGATTTGAGACATTTTGGTTCAAATTAATTCCTGTATTTGGCCAGATTATTATTATTATTATTATTTTTTCAATACAAGTCTTTGGATAAATTTGGTTCTAATTTTTATTAAAGCTTCATTAAAAAACATGAAAACTTTGTATTCATGTTTCACATTTTCTATTATAAGAAAATTATGTCAGTCATAATTTCACCTGATTAAAAATAAAAAGTCTCCATCTGGATCAAACACCTGTGATGCAGTTTGGGGGCCGCACAAATTCAGTCCAAGGGCCACAAATGGCCCCCAGGCCACACTTTGGACATCCCTGCTGTAGATGTTTTAATTTTTCTTAACTCATAAAATTCCTGATCAAGAACAAAACGTTAAAAGATTATTATAACTTAGTTTCTCCCCTAAAAGTATATTGAAAACAAACGACTTCAAGAAAACGTTTACGGTGAAATCACTAAATCTGCATGAGATCAAGGCCTGTGCTTTGACTAGGCCCTGGCTTTGGTGAATTAACTGGTACGTTTTGCTTTATTGTTATTTTGCAGGTCCAGTCCTAATTTGGCTTTAATTTATTTAATTTTATGAGTGAATTTGTAATTTAAAAGAATATTGTATAAAAAATAAAGACTACATTTCCAATTATTTTGTTAAACATCTACTTAAATTTTGCATTTTTTCTACAACAATTGCAAAACTGAGAAATTCTGAAATTTAGAAACATCTTCCTGAGAAAACAGACCGTCTTATTTTTCAGAAACTTCTTGTTAATCGTCACTCGATTCGTTTTGTGTGCAGTTGTTTCATCTTCTGGTGCCAATGAATGTCTGAAAGTTTATGCACAGTTAAATGTATTTAAGCAAGAACATGATACATTTTTAACAATTTGTGAAAAATATTCTCCATGAGTTTTTTCTGTCTGTTGTGTTTTTTTGTTGCAGGTATATGTAATTCATGCCCAGATTGCTGTGATATAGGGACAGATGAGGTCAACGGGGAAATCTTGCAGATTTTTGAACAAAAACCTGGACCTGTCTGTGCCAAGCACTTCTATATGTAAGCACAGCAGAGATAAACAAGATCATCCTTACAACTTCGTCCTTTCAGCTTTGAGTGCAGGTCCTACTTTCTCCTCGATGTAAAACGAAGAGCTCCATCTAGTGGTCGACTTTTGTATCAGCGATACCTGGAGAATATCTTTAATCTTCACTGAGGTTTTTCATATACACGTGTTTGTGAAAATAAATAATTATCTGTAAAGAGGCCATAACACTGAAGCACCTGGTGATTGTATTTATAGGTTTCAGGATTTTCTAAATAATATTTAGGTCATTTTAATGTTTCATATATCGATTTTCTTCTTAAAATGGAATCAAACAGTGATAATAAAATTACTGAGCTGTTGTGTTTCTCACTTTGCAGCGTTAAGGTCGAAGATGGTAAATATTTTTGCATCAATCCGGATTCCAAATGGCTGAAAAGAAAGAGAGATATGGTGAGAATCAGTAAACAAAACATTCTGCTTATTAAAATACGTTTCAGGTCGAATCTGAACCCGTATTAAATGCGTTTTATATGTCGGATAAATAATGTTTGATGATAGCTTCTCTTCTGTTTGTTTACTTTCATTGTCACAGGAAAACTTCAGCTGTCCTCCAGTTGGCGGCAAAGTAAAAAAGAGAATACAAGTAACGGTTATGTAAAACCTGAGGCTGAATCAAACCAGAGTTGTGATTTTCTTCTGGTTCATTAAATGCATCACAGCTGAAACGACACCTGTTGGTCTGCAGCGGCCAACGTTTCTGTCTGCTTCAATCAAAGATGCTTCAACCTTTTGCTTATGCTTGATATGTTACATTTAATCAACAAATACCAATAAAAACGTTTATACAGAGAAGTTTGCCTGCTTATTGCTTTACAATCAGCTCACCTGAGTCAGACTCATTTCTCCTTCAGTCAGATTTCTCTGTTTTCTGCTGGATCTGCCAGATCTGAGCTGCAGCCACAAACACTGCAAAAACACAAAATCTTACCAAGTATTTTTGACTTGGTTTCTAGTGAAAATATTTTATTACAAAATAAGATGAAAACTAACTTAGAAGTGGCTCTTCTGCAAGATATAGGAGCTTATCTTAAGCCGATAATTCTTTAATATTGTTGAAAAGCTCAAGCTCCACTGGCAAATTATTTCACGTTTACAGCTGAAAAATATCTTGTAAACTTATCTTACAGAAAGTTTAATCGTTAGTTTCGTCTTATTTCAAGTGAACTAAATTATTTGCACTAGAAAACTGTTGTGATGACGGTTAAACATTATTACCTGAAAAGCCGTTTTCTAGCTGGAACCTAAACTTGGTATTCTGTATTTTCCTGCACAAACACGCAGTGAAGCTGAAGGTGAAAGATGATTGGCTGCACCGATTTGTAGATCAGAGCTCAAACTGGTTTCTGTGTTCAGGAAGTGAAACTCACATAGTCACTTTGACTGAGAGCAGAAATGGAGCAGAATCATCTGGACAGAGAAACCGTCTCCAGTCCGATCTGTCTGGATCTACTGAAGGATCCGGTGACGATTCCCTGTGGACACAGCTACTGCATGAGCTGTATCAAAACCCACTGGGATGAAGAGGATCAGAGGAGAATCCACAGCTGCCCTCAGTGCAGGGAGACGTTCATACCAAGGCCTGTTTTGAAGAAAAACACCTTCTTAGCAGCTTTAGTGCCACAGATGAAGAAGACTGGACTCCAAGCTGCTCCTGCGGATCACCGCTATGCTGGACCTGAAGATGTGGCCTGTGATTTCTGCACTGGAAGAAAACTGAAAGCCATCAAGTCCTGTTTAGTCTGTCTGGCCTCTTACTGTGAGAAACACCTTCAGCCTCATTATGATGTGGCTCCTTTAAAGAAACACAAGCTGGTGGAGCCGTCCAAGAACCTCCAGGAGAACATCTGCTCTAAGCATGATGAGGTGATGAAGATGTTCTGCCGCACTGATCAGAAGTGCATCTGTTACCTCTGCACTATGGATGAACATAAAGGCCATGAGACAGTCTCCGCTGCAGCAGAAAGGACTGAGAGGCAGAGAAAGCTGGAGGAGAGACGAGGAAACATCCAGCAGAGAATCCAGGACAGAGAGAAAGATGTGAAGCTGCTTCAACAGGAGGTGGAGGCCATCAATCACTCTGCTGATAAAACAGTGGAGGACAGTGAGAAGATCTTCACCCAGCTGATCCGTCTCCTCCAGAAAAGAAGCTCTGATGTGAAGCAGCAGATCAGATCCCAGCAGGAAACTGAAGTGAGTCGAGTCAAAGATGTTCAGGAGAAGCTGGAGCAGGAGATCACTGAGCTGAAGAGGAAAGACGCTGAGCTGGAGCAGCTCTCACACACAGAGGATCACAACCAGTTTCTCCTCAACTACCCCTCACTGCCAGCACTCAGTGAGTCTACACACTCATCCAGCATCAACATCCGTCCTCTGAGACACTTTGAGGACGTGGCAGCAGCTGTGTCAGAGCTCAGAGAGAAACTACAGGACGTCCTGAGAGACTCATGGACAAACATCTCACTGATGGTCACTGAGGTGGATTTTCTACTGCCAGGACCAGAACCAAAGAGCAGAGCTGGATTCTAAAAGTATTCATGTGAAATCACCATGGATCCAAACACAGCTCACACACAGCTGGGCCTGTCAGAGGGGAACAGGAAGGTGATGAGGATGAATCAACCTCAGCTTTATTCTACTCACCCAGACAGATTCACTAATTATTCTCAGGTTCTGAGCAGAGAGAGTCTGACTGGACGTTGTTACTGGGAGGTGAAGTGGACAGGATTTCTGTAGGGGTCACACACAAGGACTGGGAGATGGGAATGAATGTAGATTTGGATATAATGACAGATCTTGGGCTTTACTGCGTTTCCAAACAGATTTTCAATTTGTTCACAACAGTTTAGATTATAGTTTTGTCTTGCTTCTACTCTGGTTCCTTTTTGCGTCTTATCTCGTTTTGCCTCCGGTCTCATACTGCTTCTTTTTTGGTCCTTTTTTGCTTCCGGTCTTGTTTTGTATTGTCTAGTCTTGGGTCAATTCAAGTCTTGGTTTTGGTCGTGCTTTACTTTTGGTCTTGTTTGTCCTTTGGTTTGGTCCTTTTATTTTGCATCCGGTTTTATTTTTCCCCTACATGGGCTGCCACCTTATCGTGGTGGAGGGGTTTGAGTGACCCAGAGATCCTGTCAGGGGCTTCATGCCTCTGGGTCGGATCTGCTGTGTCAAACGTCTCCTAGGTGAGGGATCGGACCAAGAGCAGCCCGAAGACGACTAAGAAATGTAGACAGATGTCCAGGTCTCCCCAGTGTCTTAAAAGCTTTCGGGCCACAGGGCTTTATGTTCCCCCTCCAGGCTAAACTATTTGGAAAGTCTTCCTGTTAAAGGCAAGTTCTCATGTCCACTGTCACAAGAATCCTCAATAGCATTGCTTAAGGTTACTTTTAACCAATTTGCATAATTTGTGCAGTTTTAGAAAAACACAGTAGACTACGTGAAGATAGGTGGCCTGATATTTTTTCACAGCAACAAGAACAGATCATGGAATCACTCCATGCATGAAATGAATGGAAGGATACGTAAAGGAAGGAGGTTTGATTTTACTTACAGCATCAAGGACAAATTTTGGATTTATTCCACGCATGAAAAACACAGTAGGCTACATAAAGATAGGAGGTTTGATCTTATTTACAGTTTTGTCTGGTTTTGCTTCCAGCCTGGTCCTGTTTCTGTTTTTTTGTCAAGTCTTGTCTTGAAGAAAAACAAGTCTTGTCTTGATTATCTTTTTGTTAATTTTGTTTTATTTTTTGACATGTTGGGCTACATTAATCTATTGGATCTGATCTTTGTGAAAGCAAGAAGAACAGATTTTCTGTTTTTCAGTCTCGTCTGGTCAGGCTTCCGGCCTGTTCTTGTTTTTCTTCTGATCCTGTTTTGGTCGTTTTTTTATCTTCAAGGATACAAAACGACTTGATGAATCTAAAATACTTAAAGTTCTAGTCATACAAACTACAAGTAGCCTTTGTTTCTCAACATTTATATTTATTGAGCACAAGCTAAAGATTCAGTTTTTCAGATTTTACTGTCATGTCAACAGACTATCTGTATAATTTTTAAAAATATTTTAAGTACTAACTTAAAGAGCTCTTTCAAGAACACACACTGTCTTATCAAACCAATGTGCCCTCAAAATGCTCTTAAGTTGCCCCAGATGTGTTTTGTGCCCAGAAAAGGGACTCAAAATGCCGGAGCAAAGCATCAATTAATGGAGACTTCAGTGGAGCTCAGCGGTCAGGCCCTGAAGGCCTTGATTGATACAGGAAGCATAAACACTTTGGTCCAGCTCAGGTATGTCTCACTCCAGTTTGTTTGCACCAGTGAGACCATTCCAATTTGCTACCTCCATGCTGACAAAAGTATCCAACAGCAGATGTTTGTGTGACTATAAAAAGACAACATACAAAGTCTCTGTTCCAGGTAAAAGGAATAATAAGAAAACTGCACCAACGAATATCTTTTCAAGGGTCTTAGACCTGCTGGGGGCCTGCTGGGGGCTAGGCACCCCTAAAGGTCAGATCCTAGAATCGCCCCTGCTGCGCAGCATCACATCGCCTCATCTTTTGATGGAAAAGTACTAGTTCCGCTGGCAGATTATTTCAATTATAAAAAGACATTTTTCCATGTTACAAGTGAAATAATCTGCCATTGGAACAAAACTTTTCCATCAATGTTGAGAAATTATTTACTGAAAACAGGACAGGATCATATATCTTTCTGAAAGTTACCTGCATGTTAGTTTTGCCTTATTTCAAGTGTACTAAGATATTTGGATGACAAACCAGGTTAAAATATCTGATAACATTTAGCTTTTTTTCTCTGCAACACAATCTCAGAACAATCTAACCAGTGGAACATTTATAAATATAGCAAACATTTATCTTATGCAACTAGTGAGAACTACACTGCCTGGCCACCAAAAAATGGTCACACTCTCTAATATTTTGTTGGACCGCCTTTAGCTTTGATTACAGCCTGCATTCGCTGTGGCATTGTTTCAATAAGCTTCTGCAGTGTCACAAGATTTATTTCCATCCAGTGTTGCATTAATCTTTCACCAAGATCTTGTATTGATGATGGGAGAGTCTGACCACTGCGCAAAGCCTTCTCCAGCACATCCCAAAGATTCTCAATGGGGTTAAGGTCTGGACTCTGTGGTGGCCAATCCATGTGTGAAAAAGATGTCTCATGTTCCCTGAACCACTCTTTCACAATGTGAGCCCCATGAATCCTGGCATTGTCATCTTGGAAAATGCCCGTTCCATTTGGGAAGACAAAATCCATTGATGGAATAACCTGGTCATTCAGTATATGACCCTCATGATGGAAGTTGGTTCCTCAGATACATTTTATACTATTTTGATATATCGTCCTCCTGGCCCTGCTGGGACTTTTCTTCAGGATTTCGCTGACTTTTTATCTTCTATAATTAGATTGGGAAAGGTCTTGATTGTGGGTGATTTTAATTTGCAGATTGATGATGTTACTTCTATCCCAGCAAGAGATCTTATATCACTGACAGAGGCGCTCAACTTTACACAGTATGTGTCAGGTCCCACACACAACAAGGGTCACACGTTAGACCTGGTTTTTGCACTGGGCTTGCAAATTACCAATGTGTGTGTGGAGGATGTGCTTCTCAGTGACCATTACTGTGTTTTCTTTGATTTGATGGTGCCATCTGAACCTCGGCCTGTATTTACTAAGGCAAAGAGGAGAATCATCACAGAGGCGACAGCCATGCTTTTCTGCGATAAGTTTGATCCTTCTCTTCTTAATAATCTCACTGAAACTGACTGTTTTGTGAATTGTTTTAATAGCCAATGTGCTGATATCTTGGATCAAGTAGCACCAGTTAAGGCTAGGAAGGCACCACAGGAAAGTTTCTGTCCTTGGATAAATGATGAAATTATGTCTCTGAGGAGAACATGCCGCCAGACTGAACGTTTATGGAAGTCTACTAAATTGGAGGTCCATAGGCTGCATTTAAAGGACTTAATATTGTTCATAAATAAGAGGATTGAGGAGGCCAGGGCAAGTTATTTTAATTGTCTGATTGCCTCAAATAAAAGAAATCCTAAAGTGCTCTTTGACACTATCAGCTCTCTTGTGTCATCTGTTGCTGTAAATCCTCGTAACTCTACAATTAGTTGTGATGAGTTCCTGGATTTCTTTATTGATAAGGTCAAAGTAATGAAGGACAGCTTGCCTCCTTGCCGTGGTTCCCAGCATTTGGAACCTCCCACTCAGAGCTGGGCCTCATTTGAGCCTGTCACTGTGGAAGACATCTCAACCATCATGAAAAAAATGAAACCGTCCTCTGGTACTTTAGATGTTCTTCCTTTTAAACTGTTTGTGAGGGTTTTTGACTCCATTGGGCCCTATATTGCTAAAATGTTTAACATGTCTTTGCTTAGTGGTGTGTTTCCTTGTCTTTTCAAACATGCCATTGTGGAGCCACAGTTAAAGAAAACGGGACTGGACTCTTCCGAACTCAAGAATTTCCGGCCAATATCCAAGACCCCTTTCTTGGCCAAAGTCCTGGAAAAGGTAGTCTGCACCCAACTTAGATCATTTTTGCAGGTAAATGACATTTATGACACTTTTCAATCTGGGTATCGTGAGTTTCACTCCACCGAAACAGCCCTGTTGAAGGTGTTTAGTGATATTACGATGGCAGCTGACACCGGTAAATGTTCTGTGCTGGTTTTGTTGGATCTGTCATCGGCGTTTGATACAGTGGACCATGGCATCCTGATAAACAGGCTCCAACATTTGGTTGGAATGTCGGGTTGCGTTTTGAAATGGTTCACCTCTTACCTGGTTGGCAGAACTTTTAGTGTGTCAGTGGGAAATGCAGTGTCTGATTCTGCAGAGCTTTTGTGGGGTGTGCCGCAGGGATCGGTCTTGGGACCTGTTCTGTTCCTGCTGTACCTACTTCCTCTGAGCAGGGTCATCCAGAAGTTCAGTGATGTGTCCTATCATCTGTACGCCGATGATCTGCAACTGTACTGCTCTTTCAAGCCAAGTGAGCCACATAAACTTTGCACTCTCACTAGTTGTTTGGCCGAAGTGACAAAATGGCTCACTGAAAACAGCCTGTTATTGAACTCCAACAAGACCGAGACCTTGATTGTTGCTCCTGACGGTTCTGTGCCTGGAATTAAGCAGCACCTCGGAAACTTGAGCTGCACAGTTAAAAGCAACCTGCGCAACCTGGGTGTTTTCATGGATGGAGCGATGTCTATGGAGCGGCACATAAATCAGCTTGTTAGGAACTGCTTTTTCCAAATTCGGAACATTTCTAAACTTTGTAAGATGGTGACTTATGGTGAGCTTGAGATGATTGTTCATGCTTTTGTCTCATCGAGATTGGATTATTGTAACAGTCTGTTCACATGTCTTAACAAGAGGGAGTTTGCGCGTCTGCAGGTTGTACAAAACTCTGCTGCACGCCTGCTCACTCGCACTCACAGGAGGGAACATATTACACCCATCCTCAAAAGTTTGCACTGGCTGCCTGTATCTTACAGGATGCACTACAAAATCCTGGTACTGACTTTTAGAGCTCTTCATGGACAGGCGCCAGACTATATTAAGAACCTCATCCAGCCTTATGTTTCGACTAGGAGCCTCAGGTCGTCCAGTCTGAACTTGCTGATGGTTCCTCGGACCCTTTTTAAGACTCGAGGAGACAGATCTTTTAAAGCTGTGGTGCCTCGCCTCTGGAATGAGCTACCTTGTACCATTCGATCTCTGGATTGTATAGACACTTTTAGGAAACAACTTAAGACCCACTTTTTTAAACTTGCTTTTTAGCTTAATACTGTGTTTTATTGTTTTGTATGTTGCTCTTAATTTATTTTATTTTTTTTACACTTTGTGCAGCACTTTGTGACCCTGGTCTGTGAGAAGCGCTATAGAAATAAAGTTTACTTACTTACTTATATTCAGGTAGTCAGCTGACCTCATTCTTTGGGCACACAATGTTGCTGAACCTAGACCTGACCAACTGCAGCAACCCCAGATCATAGCACTGCCCCCACAGGCTTGTACAGTAGGCACTAGGCATGATGGGTGCATCACTTCACCTGCCTCTCTTCTTACCCTGATGCACCCATCACTCTGGAACAGGGTAAATCTGGACTCATCAGACCACATGACCCTCTTCCATTCCTCCAGAGTCCAATCTTTATGCTCCCTAGCAAACTGAAGCCTTTTTTTCTGGTTAGCCTTACTGATTAGAGGTTTTCTTACGGCTGCACAGCTGTTCAATCCCAACCCCTTGAGTTCCCTTCGCATTGTGCGTGTGGAAATGCTTTTGCGTTCACAATTAAACATACTCCTGAGTTCTGCTGTTGTTTTTCTTCGATTTGATTTGACCAAACGTTTAAGTAATCGCTGATCACGATCATTCAGGATTTTTTTCCGACCACATTTCTTCCTGGAAGACGATGGTTCCCCACCATCCTTCCAGTTTTTAATGATGCGTTGGACAGTTCTTAACCCAATTCTAGTAGTTTCTGCAATCTCCTTAGATGTTTTCTCTGCTTGATGCATGCCAATGATTTGACCCTTCTTAAACAGACTAACGTCTTTTCCACGACCACAGGATGTGTCTTTTGCCATGGTTGTTTAAGAAATGAGGAGTTACTCATTGCATCAGCTGGGGTTAAATAACTTGTTGCCAGCTGGAAGATAATCACCTATGCAGCACTTATCCAATAGGAGGCTTGTACCTATTTGCTTAGTTAAATCCAGGTGGCGACTTTTTTTGTGGCCAGGCAGTGTAGTTGCATCAGACTGTGGTGTTTAAGATTGTGGTTTTAATGTGTGCAAAGTTGTTCTGATTCCATCTATCGACAGTTTTACCTCAGAAATCTTCCTTTGAGATACCATTGCTTAAAACAGTATTTCCTGCTTTGTTCTTTAGTAGTTTAAGAGCCTTAAAGGTGGAACTGAATCCCATTTAGCAGCTGGAAACAGCAGATTTAAAACGTGAACAACTTTCACCTTCAGGGGAAAATGTTGCAGCTCATCTTGGCTGTTTGGATCTTCCTTCCTCTATCTGAAGGTAGGGGAAATTTAGATAATTTGGTTATGTTAAACAGTTTGTTTAGCGTAAATCTACTAATGTCATTTTAATGCTGAAATCTGGTCTAAGAAGCAGCAGATTGAGTTTATTTCTCATTAAGTTGCAGGACAAAAGGCTTTTTTAGGGTAAAATCCGAACAGCTCTAGTTCAGATCTGTTGTGCAATTCTCTAGGTACGTAGCACTGCAAATACTTTTATGTCAAAAATAACATTTAATGGGAAAATTTTACACAAATTTACTTTGATCTTACTAAACAGGCTTCAAAGTTTAAATTCAAAAGATTCAAATGTTTAGGTGTTTACTTTTATCTTGAGTATTTTGCAGTTTGCCTGTTGGGTATCAGGCCACATGGCAAATTGTTTCTATCTCAGTAAGATTCCCTTCAATAAAATTAACAAACAACTCGATGCCTAAAAAGCAAATTTTAAAGATTATTATAATAGAGCTGTCTGATAAAGATCACTTGACTCGTGTTTCCTGGTGCCTGTTAAAAATGTTCCAGCTCTTTGCAAAGCCAATCCTTTAAATAACCGTCTCTGGTCTTCAGGTTAAACCTTCTTCTGAAAGTTTATGCACAGTTAAGTGTATTTAAGCAATGCTTGACTTGCAAGAACATGATACATTTTTTTTTAAATTTGTGAAAAATATTCTGTCTTTTTTTCTGTCTGTTGTGTTTTTCTGTTGCAGGTCAAGGTCGTATACTCCCAGACTGCTGTGATGAAGGGACAAATAAGGTCGACGGGAGAATCTTGCAGATTTATGAACAAATACCTGGACCTGCCTGTACCAAGCACTTCTATATGTAAGCTCAACAAATATAAAACAAGTTCTTCCTTCCACTTTCTTCATTTCTTCCTTCAGCTATGAGCTACTGTTTAAATTTATCATTCAGGTAAAAGAGCTCCCTCTAGTGGTAGACGTTTATAACAGCGGTACCTGGAGAATATCTGTGCTCTGAACTTTTTCATTATGTAAAAATTACTGAGGTTTTTCATAAACTGTACTGCAGCACATGTTTTTCCTGCTTAGTTTTATGCTGAACATTTTAGTGAAGATAAATGTTTTTCTGATAAATTAGTATTTTGATGAAAGCATAACACTGAATCAGATGGTCACTGTATTTATATTTAGGTTACTTTATATGTTTCATATATCTATTAAAATGGCATCAAACAGTGGTAATGAAATTGCTGAACTGTCGTGTTTTTCGCTTTGCAGCGTTACGGTCGAAGATGGTCAAGGATTTTGCATCAATCCGAATTCCTATTGGCTGAGGGTAAGAATCAACTATAAACACATCACAGAGCTCAATACGTTTATCGTGCAAACATCCAATCAGGTTTACCAAATCTCATCAGTGTGCATTGATTTTAAACTAGGATGAAGAAGATCTTCTTTGAAAATCTAAATGTTACTTTATAAAGATAAAGATGGGAGAGAGGCAGGAAAATGTTTCCTCCCTGCAGCTCCATGTTTTAAAGATGAAGTCTTTAAAACAGCAAGAACACAGAGTAATCAGAGTAATCACGTTCCCAACGGCATCTGAACGCAACATGATTTGATCTTTTAATAAACAGCTACCGACTGCAACATATAGTGAAATTATTTCCTGCTTTAACTAAACAAACAGCAATGAAGGAATTAAAATTGTACTTGATTGTAAAGTTTTTGCTTGCAGATTTTTGCAACTATACAAATTCATTTATATTTCTTTAGAGCAGATTTCCATTTGGCAGGTATTGGAAAAAGTAAAGAAAAAAAAGCACCTTTAAATATTTATGACGGCGAAAGTTTGTATCAATTTCCTGTCTAGAGTAAATATCTTGTTAACTTTTTTTTCTCTATTTTTTTCACAGCAGGAACTACAGAGACATGTAGTTCCTGTGTCCAGGGTGACACAACAGAACAGCGTGACCTTGATGACGCTCAGCACGGCAGAACCTCCACCAGACACGCCAGAACCTCCACCAGACACGCCAGAACCTCCACCAGACACGCCAGAACCTCCACCAGACACGCCAGAACCTCCACCAGACACGCCAGAACCTTCACCAGACACGCCAGAACCTCCACCAGACACGCCAGAACCTCCACCAGACACGCCAGAACCTCCACCAGACACGCCAGAACCTCCATCAGACACGCCAGAACATTCACCAGACACGCCAGAACCTCCACCAGACACGCCAGAACCTTCACCAGACACAGCACAACCTCCACCAGACACGCCAGAACCTCCACCAGACACGCCAGAACCTCCATCAGACACAGCACAACCTCCACCAGACACGCCAGAACCTTCACCAGACACGCCAGAACCTCCAACAGACACAGCACAACCTCCACCAGACACGCCAGAACCTCCACCAGACACGCCAGAACCTCCATCAGACACGCCAGAACCTCCACCAGACACGCCAGAACCTCCACCAGACACAGCACAACCTCCACCAGACACAGCACAACCTCCACCAGACACGCCACAACCTCCACCAGACACGCCAGAACCTCCACCAGACATGCCAGAACCTCCACCAGACACAGCACAACCTCCACCAGACACGCCAGAACCTCCACCAGACACGCCAGAACCTCCACCAGACACGCCAGAACCTCCACCAGACACGCCAGAACCTCCACCAGACACGCCAGAACCTCCACCAGACACGGCACAGCAAGACCTCAACGAGATCGTGCTGTGCCTTAAAAGTTAAAAGCCTTAAAAGGTGGCTGCGCATTAAAAGTTGAGAAATTAGATGTTGCACCAACAAAAGAAACGACAATTACTTTGATGCTTTTCTTACTTCTAAAGCAAACAGTAAACAAGTAAATAAAAGTATGCTTTATAAAAATGAGCAATCAGACTCTTTGTTAGTTCTGGCTAGTTTTCTGCAGAACCAGATGTTAGAAATATTTAGTATATGTTATCTTATGTTTGCTGTACTTGATGTGTGAAGTTGTTGTGCTGTTCTCCCATTGTTCTGAGTTTTTCAGTTCCTGCCTTGCCGCTGCAGAAAGGAGCAAACAGGAACTGAACTCAACAATCAGCTCATTGGTGCGGTGTGCCTGCACTCAAGATAACAGAAGAAAGAACTGAAGAAACAGCAATGCTATGCAACTGACTTTACATAACAAAATAAGCTATGTAACTAGGAACAGCCCCTAAGGAAATAAAAAGAAAGGGTATGGCAGAACGTGCTTCAGAGCGGAGAGAAATTGTAACATTTCTGTCCGTTTCTCCTTGCAAGAAAATCTAAACTCTCTTGTCTTTCTCCTTTTTGTGTGGTGTTTAAATGTTTTAGGTTGTTTGAACCTGACACTAAATGTTGAGAAATGAGTTTATTTGGTGGTTAATCAGAATATCAAAACTGGAACAAAACATTTTCAAATCTCTGAATAATTCAAAGCATGAATTATGTTGGATTAAAAAATAATGCCGTTCTCAAAACACCTGCAGCACATTTTCCTTTATGAAGGTAAAAAAATGTTTCATTTGTTGGTCCTTTTAAAACTGAGATATGTTCAATACAAATTAAATTCTAAAATAATGTTTTAATCCCAGAGATAAATTAGATGCTGTTCTAACTCATATTGTAGAAGTTTGAAAGGAAGAATCCCCAGTAGAGGTCAGTATCTCAGTGTTTCTGAAGAAGCTCCTGACTCTAGTTTATACAATCATCTCCAGAGTTTCAACAGTCGACCCCAGAACAGGACCGGCCTTCATCAGCTTGTTGAGCTTTTTAAAGATGATGGCAAAAGAGATTAAAGATGCTAAACATAAATGTTTCCTTCTTGCAGACCAATGTGTCACAGATTTGCATGCTTACACACACAAAGGGCAATTCAGAGAGCAACTAATTCAGAGAGCAACTAACTGAGCAGTCATGTTATTGGACATGTGAGGAAGACGGAGTACCCAAAGAGAACCCATCAGTCCACAGGGAGAACATTCAGCCCCATAACATGAAAACTTCACGTAGAAAGACATCAGGCTGGACTTTCTTACTGTAAGCAGTAAGCAGCCCGTCCACCAATGAATCTGAGGTATTTAAGGTCTAAAGGTCAAACAGGCCTGTCAGGGGGTCAGAGGAGCAGCTGATTTGGGCTTTTTAGTTATTTTATTACCATAAATAATCTTCCTGTGGTCCCAGTCTCTGAGCCTCTGGTCCTGAACCAGATTACAGACAACTGGACACTTTTGTGGGTCTTGGTCTGCAGAGAAGAGACAAAAACCTAGACACCAGAGAGTTCGTGGACTGCAGTGTTTCTCTTCTGTCTTAAAATGAGTAACAAGGAATGATCAGAAAGTACCCTGACCTCAGCTGGGGAAGTCCCAATGATCTAAAAACAGAGCAACAAGTTGCTCTACTCAGCAACTTCTCACCTCCCATGAAGGCTGAGAGTTGATGGGAGTTAGGAACTAAACTGCCCACAAATGGATAAAATCCTCAAATATCTGCGACTCCCTCTAAAAACGGTTATAACTGCCAACTTTAACAGTTCAAACAGCAAATATATTAATACACACAGGGGGAGCTGTCTTACCATCAGTGTTCCTTGGTTACAGCCAATCAGCTTCAAGGAAAATGAGTGAAGCTCCTGTATTGGCTGGTTTGTAAAAACACCAGCCAATAGAGTGGCATCGTGCCGAGGTCTTTTATCTCCTGATTGTTGTAGTTCTGCTGTACGGAAAAATCTGCAAACAGACAAATTTTCTTCAGTTTAGATCAGGCGGCGTCCACTGTGTGAGCTTTACTGACAAATTTACTGTGGAAGTTTTTAGTTTGTAGAGGAATTTACAAAAACTTACATGTTAAGATAAAAAATATCAACTGCGTCTGTCGATCTAAGACTAAAACTATTCAGACCTCTGGCAGGTTTAGATTTAAAATGATTTTCAATCAACCAAGAAGTTTGTTCCTGAGAGTAAATGAGACAGAATCCCTCAAATGGTAATAAAACAATGTAAAGGGAATGCACATATAGTATAGCCTCTTTATTTATGCTTCCTGCAAAAAATATAAAAATTATGTTCACTCTATTCTACAATAAATGGAAAATATACACGTCAATCTTTAATATCTGAGCAGGTTTTGAATGTTTCCCATGTTTTGATTAGTTATTTTTGCCGATAAGCTTCGAGTCTCCATGCCATCACCCTAATCTTTAACCTCCTCCACAAAATCTGAGCCGCTGCAGAACATTAATGTTACTGTCAGCCATCAGAAACAAGTCAGGAAAATTAATTTAAATATTTGATGGTCAGACATTCAGTAAATCAGTTTATGACATCCAATGAGGATCTATTGTCAGATTAAAACATATCTTTTAAAAATATTTTACCTTTTTGTAGTGTTGAATTTTGATTAGCTATAAACTGAATATGATCACAATTAACAGAAATAAAGATTTTAAAATGTGTGCAAAAAAACTAATGTGAGTAAATTGAGTTACTGGAAGAAATTAGTTTTCAATACTCAAAGTTATTAAATATGACTGTTTTACTAGTTGAAGTATTTGGTGTTAGTATAGGTTTTACATTTTGATCCAGTCGGTTCTGTTGTCAGTGGTTACAGCTTTAAAAACGGTTTTATTTCACTCAAGCTTTTGGATCAACGATGAGTTTTTCCCGTCGCTGTGGAGGAACTTTTCTTTACAGAGTCGGTTTATTTCAGCCACACCAGCGCGTTTCTGAGCATACTTGGACTGCTTAAGGTTACTCCTCTGCATTCGGAGTAGAATTTAAGTTCAGACTTTGACTAGGCCACTCCAAAATGTCCATTTTAATATAAAGCTGTAGACTTGATCTGTGTTCTGTTTAAATAACAGGAACTTTAACTGGTCAGTTAGGATGTGATTGACTTGTCTCTATAGAAACATTATGTAGATGTAACTTTAACTTTGTAAAGTTATAACAGTTGGTTGGTTTAAAGCTTTAAAAGTTGGTCTTTGCGAATGTAACTGGTTTCATGTGAACATGCTCATTGTGGCTGGCTGAAGTTTCATTTTCACGTTAAAAAGTACCTCTACATTACTATCTGCTGATCTCTTTTGCACTGCGCAACATTATCTAATAATCATCTAACCATCAGAGAGTTTTGATTTTAAAACCAAGTTAGTTTAATAACAGGAACCGGTTCAAACTGCCTCAGACTGCGGTGTAGAAGATCGTGGTTTTCATATTTTTCTTTTGGCCATTTATGCACATCTGCAGCCAACTCTGAAATATTGGTTTAAACACCATTTCCTGTTATTTCCAGCATGCTCCCCTATTTAAGAGCTTTAACGGCTGACGGAGCTGCAGGTAGCAAACCGTTTCACAGCAGACCCAGTCGGCTTCGCTGCAGAGCAGAGACCAGACATGAGGACCATTTCACCACCATTTCTGCTGGTAATTTAATATTCTGATAATTTAGGGTTTGCTTGAAATGCCCTACAGGATGAATTAAGTACAGTCTTAACCTGTCTTGTCTCTTCTAAATGTTTGATTCTTTTCAAATTTTGACGTTTTACAATTCAAACAGAACAGTTCAAAAAGCAATGATTGATCTTTACTGTGTAAGAAGTATAACAACTAAATAGATATCTGAATGTGTAAATATTCTTCTTTTGTTTCAAATTTATTTTTTTGTATATTACTTTTATTACACTACATCCAGTAAAAATCCGACTAAACTAAAAGGGAAGTTTAAACCGCATTAACCAGAAGATCTATTTTACTGTTTAAATATTCTCCGCAGCATCAGGTTCTTCAGTGGCTTTGATTCGTTTCTCAAATATTATTTTTACAGACCAGCATGTCAATCAAGAGGAAAACCAAGGCAGTGTCTGATGTATTAAAATAAATTCAGTTTAATGTGCTTATCACAGCAAAGGCCATCTTTAAAAAATTAGAGAGAAAATAACAAAAGCAAACATCTGATTCATCTTTAGGATTTTGTAACAGAAATACTGCAGGTACCTTTTAAGCTAAAACTACCGTAGATGGAAAATTTTAACTTAAATTCCCCATTTTCTTTAACTCTCCTTCATTCTTAAGAGACGCGGTTAACTGGACTAGATTTTTACCCGACGGGCTCGCTCTTTTACATTTTTATTTTTGTTGTGTTGTTTCGGGAACTGACAGTCTGACGGGACAACGCCCTCGCTTCCTCGCTGTCCGACCGTGACATTTGCCGTGCTCAGACCGCGGAGGGTTAATCTCACTGAACAGACAAATGTCAGAGTGAATTTAAGAAATCAAAATGTTTAAAATTTACTTTTACTTTCAGACCCGTTTTACTGGCCTCATATCCACAGATATAACTTTTATAGCCTGGTAACTCTGGCATCATTTCAGTCTGAAATTACCAGAAAGATTCTTCTTGCAGATGTAATCATTTCAGGTGTTTTTCTGTGTTTCTGTGTTTCTACGTTCCAACCTTCATCTATGCTCACAAGCTCTGTGCAGCAACTGAAAAAACGAGATTGCAGATTAGAGTTTGGATCCAAACCTGAAATGATATGCTTGATACGGTACAATCTTCAGTGTTGCTTCTCTTTCTTTTTATACAGCTATATAATGAACTTCAGTCTCAATCATTATTTAATAGCTGAATATATTAATGTTAAGTTTATTAATCCCTTTTTGAAACATTTTGTGTTGTAACTGTTTTCATTTTTAATTAACACCTAATTGAAAGAAGAGGAAACCAGGAGATAACTTTGCTGAAACTTTTCTCTTTTGTTCGTTTCTAGGCAGTTCGTCTTCTGCAGGTCTGATAAACCTGCCCTGCTGTCTTGACGGATCAGATGGGGTCAACGGAGACATCATTGAGTGTTTCGAACAAAAACCGAGAGGAGACTGTCCGAAACACTTCTATCTGTAAGTAGAGCAAATATAGAACAATCCTTCCTCTTACATCCCTCTTTCATTTTCAGCTATGATCTGTTTGTTTCTGTTTCTAATTGACTTAATGCTGGAAGTTGGTGGGCTCCCCCTAGTGGTAGAATTTTATGTCTGCTGTTCTAGTGCTTCCTTTCTTTAAAAACAAATATTTAGCTGGCATTTGTAAACTTATATAGACATACAACAGGTGGACACGATTAAAATGTCATTATTTAGCGTTACAAAATGAGGTCTGCCCTGTTTAAATCACAGATATTGACTTTGGCGCCGTGAGATCATAAAATCCTAGGAGAATTCAGAGGCGTTAAAGGGAAAGATTATGAGTCTGGGTGGGGTTAGTGATTCAAGAAGTTCTCCAAATATCTTAAATTCAGCCGTTTTACTGTACCACAAATAGTCTAAATGGTGACAATTCAAAATAACATCCACCTTACCTGAAAGGTAAACGGCAGTGATAATCTGTGATGTTTCTGTTTTTATAGGGTCGTTCTTGAGAAAGGAATTTTTTGCATCAACCCACATTCAAAATGGCTCCAATGGAAGATGAGGAAGGTGAGAAATATTAGAGCTGAAGTGAGATTAGGTCCAGTTAATACTGAGGATGAATATAAATATAAATATATATCTGAATATAAAGAGCCTGTAAGGTTTAATACGTCTGCGTTTGGTTTTCTCTCATGTGGGTAAAATATAAATACATTTATTGCTTGAACACAATTAGTCCAAAAAACTGTACCTGATAATAAAATTATTACATGTTGCTTTAATTAATTCTACTTTTATTATTTGTACGATACTCAGAGGTGGTCCTAGCCTGTTTGGTACCCTGGGCGAACAAACCCACCGGGGGGAAGAGAGGGAATGCACCAGGGGCAAAAATCAGTACTTAAAAACATTCACTAAACATTTTTCTACGTCTCTTTTCTCTTTTCATTTTCTCATCACAGGGAAACCTAAAGTGTCCTCAATGCCCCATGCCCCATGCTCAATGCCCCAGGGGCATTGAGGATTCCAGGAATGAGAAGCTGCTGCAAAGAAAAAAGCTTTTCTACCTGCAATAATATAAAACGTCAGAAGAAGAAAGTGGTTTATAAAAGTTTGTGATTGACTAATCAGTTAGTGATAGAAGCCCTCTGTTTTTCTTAGATTGGTGACCTTTTTATCAAATACTAAAAAATCTTTTTTTTCTGAAAATTAAATACATTAAAGGTGAAAGGTCATATTTTATTGGCTTTTAAATAGTTTTCTCAACATATTTTGTTAGATTTGAAACTGTAGCCCCATTCAGAAACATGGAGAACTTTTCTTTTTTTTTCTCTCCATGATGAAAGTTTTATCATTTATTCGTTTTAATAAAACTAAGTTCACACAAATACAATTATGTCATTTCCTTAGAAGAAAAATTCCCTTCTCACCCACCGCGGGTGGTTCTTATCCTCTGAGCTCGGGTCCTCTACCAGAGGCCTGGGAGCTTGAGGGTTCTGCCCAGTATCTTGGCTGTGCCAAGGACTGCACATTTCTGGACTGAGATGTCTGATGTTGTTCCTGGGATCTGTTGTAGCCATTGGTCCAGTTTGGGGGTAACTGCCCCGAGGGCCCCGATGACCACAGGCACCACTGTGGTCTTCACCTTCCAGGTCCTCTCCAGTTCCTCCCTGAGGCCCTGGTATTTCTCTAGTTTCTCGTGCTCCTTTTTCCTGATGTTGCAGTCGCTTGGTATTGCTACATCTACCACAACGGCTTTCCTCTGTTGTTTATCCACTACGACAATGTCTGGTTGGTTCGCCATTATCATTTTGTCTGTCTGGATCTGGAAGTCCCACAGGATCTTAGCTCTGGCGTTCTCCGCCACCTTTGGGGGTGTTTCCCACTTTGATCTCGGGGTTTCCAGTCCATATTCTGCACAGATGTTTCTGTACACTATGCCTGCAACTTGGTTATGTCGTTCCATGTTCGCTTTCCCTGCCAGTATCTTGAACCCTGCTGTTATGTGCTGGACTGTCTCAGGGGCCTCCTTGCACAACCTACACCTTGGGTCTTGTCTGGTGTGGTAGATCTGGGCCTCTATTGCTCTGGTGTTTAGGGCCTGTTCCTGGGCGGCCAGGATGAGGGCCTCTGTGCTGTCCTTGAGTCCAGCTTTTTCCAGCCATTGGTAGGATTTACTGATATCAGCCACTTGGGTTATTTGCTGGTGGTACATCCCATGTAGGGGCTTGTCCTGCCATGATGGTATCTCTGGCACCTCAACCTCCGTTCCATGTTGTCTGAGATCAGATAGATCTATCTGATCTATCTGAGTAATCATATATATATATATATATATATATATATATATATATATATATATATATATATATATATATATATATATATATATATATATATAATCATCTGAACTTTAAAAGAAGGTTTTCTCTCACAATACAGATAATTTTATTGCCCATCATTGACCTAAAACACATAAGAATTATCTAGTTAATTATTTATTGTCAGACAAAAGAGAAAATGTTATCTTTTCATATTTTGTAGATTTGGTTTCAACCATAAATTAGGTAAAGCCCACCTTTTTTCCTCATGTACATGTGGTGGACCTTCCTGTCGCCGTATTTCGGTTGGCGGATGCCACAGTTGGACAGCGAGTTGCGGGCGTGATCGGGATTCATGCCAAAGTTGAGGTGGTGACTGGGATGAGTCATGGCCAGCTGAAAGAGAGCGTGAGCAGAAATATTTAGTCTACTTCTCCAAATTAACAAGTTTTCTTTCCAGTATCCAGGAGAAGTTTATCACTTCAGGCAGATCTGAAACCTCAACATTGATCCAGACATTTCAAACATAGAAATTGGTGTGAAACAAAATCAGAAGCTCTCATTTCAGACCAGTTTTTAACATCTCTGTATTTATTTTGTTTTCAATTAAATTCCAAATTACAATTTTTTTTATTGTTATTTATGCGACAGATCAAAAAGAAAACATTTATTTCTGGTCATCTTACAGTGAAAATTCAAACTCAGTTTCAGTTAATTTTGTCACTACTTATTAAAAAATGAAAAATATGTCTGCATACTATAAAGCAGGGGTCACCAACACGGGGCCCGTGGGCCCCCGGTGGCCCAAGGGACCTTGTCAGTCGTCTGCGGAGCAAGTTCTATAAATAGCCATTGTCATTAGGCAGCATTGCCATAGAAATAATTTAATTTAATGTTTTTACACTGAAGTAATAACATTTGTTTAGTTACATGTGACTTTATCCACAACAATGTAGAAGCACAATTTATGCTGTTATGGGAAGATGTCTTACTTGGCCTCACTAAAAGCTCAACTTGCTGCATTTTACAATGAAGTTAAGTTTTATATCCAGACTATCAAAGACAAAAAATAGCTATTAAAACAATTGAAATCTCTATTGTTTTAAATGAACCCTTAGTTTTTTCTTTTTCTTGAATATATTTATCTGTATTTGCTTTTTCTTGAGGCAGAACAAATGAGGCATAACTCTGTCGTTATACAGTGTGTCTGCAAATAAAGTTAAAAAAAACATCCCCCCCTCTCCCCCCCCTCACCCAACAGACTTCTTGTGGCTTTGATGTCAAGCAGTGATGTCACTCATCCTGTCTGTGACATCACAGGCGACTGTCTTTGTATTCTCAGAATCCACAGAGAAATTCATTTGCAGTTTAAGATTTGAAAGAAAAGTTACAATGGAAGGAAAGAATTTATTGTCGACCAAAACTCAGAGTTTGGAGAAGAAATTCATCAAGCTGCAGGAAGAACAGGCGCAGCTTCAAAGGAAAGTTGAAAAACTCAGGAAAAAACTAGAACAGCTAAATTCTAACAATGCAGACAATTACCAAGCTGAGCAGAATGTTCTTAATAACATCAATGAATTCTACAAGGACAAGATTAGATCATTGAACTCAGACCTGGACAAAGAAAGAGAGAAAATCTACAAGCTCAGATGGAAACATGACGCCATCGTAAAGCGAAATGCACAACTGAAACAGACAGAGATTGAATTAAACAAGGATTTTGAGAATTTATTAAATGAAAAATCTAAACAACTAAAGTGGCGTCAAACAGAAAACAGAGAGCTTAAGAAAGAAATTGAGGCATTAAAACTAAAGACGGAAAATATACAATCCAGGGTGGCAGAAGAATCCAAGGAGGTCCCCCATATAGAAAACAAAATCCCCGAAGAGACGCCAACATTCCTGCAACGAGTTGGACGTACCTTCGTCCACATGTACCAATCAGGAACGTTAAGATACTGGGTGCCACCCTGGATTTTTTAATTTCTGAAGAGGAACTTTGTAATAACTTTAAGATTTTGCAGTTTGATTTTCTTTTGAGGTATTGAAGTTTTCACTTGCTGTAAGTTATGTTTTCCATTTTCAGTGAGCAGCACCACTGCTTCTTTCTTCTAAGGTTGTTTCACCAGTTTTCTCCTTACAGTGTTCTTGGCATTAACCATTCAAAAAAAAAAAAATATATATATATATATATACATATATATAAAATTATCTAAAGAAATTATAAATGTGATTTTGACATTGAACTTGAAATGGTGTAAAAAGGTGTAACTGCAATTAAACATCACTGATATGTTGGAGGTAGATGGTAGGTGAAAGGTGAAAGGTTAGGGGGGAAATGGGAACTAACAGGAGAACAGAGATAATCAATGCTTAATTAAGCTGTACTGACCCTTGCAAAAATGCCTTACTAATAAAATATTTAGCATAAAGAAAATCTAAAAGATGTTGTGGACATTCAGTTAATGAGTCGCCTTAAAGTTCTTTGATGGTTGTAAAATAGCTCTGATGTTTGATTCTGGAGAGGAAAAGGTGGGAAATGTTTTATAAGTTGCTTTTAGCCCAAAACTAAATGTAAAACAACATCCTGGGGACTCGAGTCACTAAAACCAACCTGGTTCAGTAACAAGAGCAAGTTATAGTAAAGAGAACGAGCGACCGTTAACAGGTGAGCTCTGTGAAACTAGTTGGCTGCAGGCTGATCAGTCTGGCTGATTCACAGGGGGAAGAAGGTTGGGACACCTGGATGGAGGCTGTCAGGAACCAGGCGAATCTTTTCTAGACATCAGCTTTAAACAGAGTTTACTTCAGTTCTGGACAGGAAATCCCAGCAGATTTAGGAAACTCAATTCACCTGTTAGATGTGCTACCAGATGTGCTACCAGCTCTCCGTAGCTGGTAGCACATCTACCAGCTACGGAGAGCTGGTAGCACTCCGTAGCTACCAGAGAGCTGGTAGCACATCTCCCCTCTCAGAACAGGAAGTAGAGAGCGTGCTGTGGTGGCATAGGGGTTAGTGCAACCCACGTTTTGGAGGCCTTGAGTCCTCGACGCGGCCGTCACGGGTTCGATTCCCGGACCCGACGACATTTGCCGCTTGTCTTGCCCCATTTCCTTGCCCCTTTCCTGTCAGCCTACTTTCATATAAGGGACACTAGAGCCCACAAAAAGAGTCCCTAGAGGGGTAAAAAAAAAAAAGAAGAGGAAGTAGAGACAGAAGGGGCGGTGCTGCGCAACAACAATAAATATATATACTGTATGTGAATATACACTATATACATGTATATATATATATATATATAAATGAAGAGTCCACTGCACTGAAAACTTTGTGGTTATTCCACCAAATATTGATTTCTGAATTCTCCCCAAGTTAAAACATTAGTATTGTTGTTTCTAAGTGAGTATGAATTTGTTTTCTTTGCATTATTCAAGGTCTGCATCTATTTGGTTATTTTGACCATTTCTCATTTTTTGGAAATAAATACAATTTTGGTGTGTAATTTTGGGGACATGTTGTCAGTAGTTCAATGTTCATTTTACTCAAAAGTTAAATCAGAGAAACTGATCATTTTTCAGAGATCTCTTAATTTTTTCCAGAACTGTACATGTAATTTGTTTCTTTGAAACCTGGTTTTAAAAAGTGCTGGTGTGTGAAACTCCGGTCACTGGTGTCTTGTAAATGAGCAGCTGGACTGTAACAAAAATTACAGTAAAACTGAAGAATGGCGCAGTGTCAGCGGGTCATAAGTGTATAATATTCAGAGACAACCTTTATAGAAAAGTGTGGGAAGCTGGTCACAGGAAGCTGAAGAAAACCTGCCGGAAGGTTTTGAGGTCACTGACTGGGTCGCTCTTTGCCAGCCACATGGAAAGGACCATGACTGAGCATGTGACTGACAATATAAACTTATGTGTGGACAACAGAGAGTTATTGAGGAGTATGCAAAAGCAGCAAGGACTGTAGGAAGAAACTGGAGAACAAACATCTGGGGAACAATATTAGAGATGAGTGGTGAGGGATGAAGAAGGTACCAAAGAAAACTCACCCATCACTCAACGACTGTAGACCTGCTGTCCAAGGTGGTTCAGTAGTTGGGTTGACTTGAGCTTTAACTTGATCTGTCAAGTCAAAGCTCACATTTTCATCAATATGTTGGTCTGACATTTGTTTAAATAAAGACTTTAACTGGATTCTTTGTACATTTATGGCGGTTGGTTTGGTTACAGTTTGTAAAGTATGTCAGTGCAAACGTGACCCATTTCATGTACCTATGAACATATTCATTGTGCCCCCCTAAGTTTCGTTGTCACACTGGAACAAGACATTCATTTGTTAACTGATGATCTCTTTTGATTTTACAGACAGATTAAGGATAAAGAATGGGTTCAGGCTGGTGTGAGAAAATGTGGTTTTCCTGTTGATTGGTTGCGACCCTTTCAGCTTGTACATAGCGGTTACCTCAGAAATGTTCCTCTGAAGAATCGTTGCATAAAACAGCATTTCCTGTTGTCTCTTTCACCTATTTAAGAGCTTTAAAAGTTGACTGAGCTGCATTTAGCAGCAGCTGGCGAATCGTTTCACTGCAGAGCAGAAACCAAACATCTGGACGACTTCAAGCATCAGGAGCAAAATGTTTCTGTCCATCTTGGCTGCTTCGGTCCTCCTCACCATATCTGTCGGTAATGTACTTTTCAAAGAACTTGGGATTTCTTTGGATTCCCTATGGAATAAATTAAGTACTATCTTATCTCAATCTTACCTCAATCTTATCTTATCTCATCTTTTATCTGCGGAGTCCAGATTTTTGAGATTTAACGAGTCAAATTTAGATCTTTTTCAGTTCAAACAAGCAAAGATTGGTTGTTTTTAAATAATAAATGCTGCCAGTTTGACATTTTTACTAAAAAATTCAGTTTAAAACAAATTAAGAAGTGTTTATGAACTTTCTGTGTAAACATTATTCGCGGCATAAGGTTCTTTAAGAAGTTTTAATTCGGTTCTCAAATATTCATTTTACCAATCAGCATCTCAACCAAGAGGAAAACCAACATGGTGCATTAATTATGTAGCACTGATTAAAGTAAAAGTCATTAGAAATAGACAAAGAAAACAAAAGACAAAATCAATTTCCTCCTCTTAAGGATCTTAGAACAGAAAAACTGCAGATAAATTGAGCTAAAACTACCTTTAGCAGGAAATTTTCACTGAAATTCAGTTTTTTCTTTAATTTATTTGACCATATGGACATGAGAGTGTAGATTTAAGAGATGAAAATGTCTGAAAATAAACCTTTACTCTGTTTTTCTAGGGTGTTCCTCTGCCTCGGCCCAGGGTCAAATAAGCCTGCCGTGCTGTTTTAGTGGGATGGAGGAGGTTGAGGGGAAGATCATCGGGTGTTTCGAACAGAAAAGGACATCGCCCTGCAGGAAACATTTCTATCTGTAAGCACAGAAAATATTAAATACGTTCGTCCTTCCACCAACATCCAACTCCCTCTCAAAAGATATTACAACAACGTTCCGATTCTGTTTTATAAAACCCTGCAGGAGGTTTGAGTTTCCCCACTGTTACAGTTTTAAATCTACATTTGGAATGATTCTTTTTTTCTTTTTCTGATTCATTGTGAACAAATTCAGAAGATTACTGATGCATTTCATTATTATAACTTTTGTGTTTCATTTGCTTTTATTTAAATCAAATGTTTACAAGGTAGGACCTTTTTAAGACTTTGTAGTCATGTCAACAAATTATGTCACAAATCAACTGCCTCTGATTTAGGACAATTTTGGATGAATGGGAATTAAATATTACTTTGAACAAAACTGAGAAAATTGAGTAAAATCAACAATAAACAGTAGATAAACGTAGCTGCAGCCATTTTGGCAAAGTTCTAAACAACTTCCTCAATTTCCAAATTTTTTTTTGCTTCGATTGGTTTTGTTTTTTCCAAAAATAGCTAATGCGCTTACTGAGAGCTTTGGGTGTGCGCCTTACCAGAGGCACAGAAATGAAATTGTTCAGCTGTGACGTTTGTCTCGTTGTAGAGTCGCAGCTGAAGGAAAACCACCGCTCTGCGTCAAACCGGACTCCAAATGGCTCCAATACAAAATCCAGAAGGTGAGCATCAACAGATCCGGTTAATTCAGCCAATCGTCGCTGTGTGAAGAATCTGCACCTTTATGTTTGTGTAGTATGTGTTACTTCCTTAACTGCTGAAGATTTGGGTGATATATGTTAGATTTGGAAGTCCTCCTCCTCTGAGATTTAAGTTTCTCAGTTTCTGTATCTAATTCACAAAGCAATCAAGGCACAAACAAACATGAGGAGCTACATTCTTTTACTGCTTTAATTCGGTTAATAAATCTAAACAAGTAATGAATGAAATCAAAAATGTACCAGGTTGCAAGTATTTTACATGTTGGTGTAATCCACTGTTCTGTTGTTATAGGAAATAGAAAGCGACACAATCAGGAATATTTATGACTCTTCATAAAAAAATAAAAAAATAAATCACGTCCAAAGAAAATATTCTGTAAATATTTCCTTCAAGCCTTCAAACTCTTCTCTTACCGTTCATGGTGTAAATGGTCAGAAACGGTTTTCTGTCCACATATCACCACAAATACAAATACTTACATCAGAGAAAATATTTTTCACTTCTGGTTCTCCGAAAATATCCTGTAAACTTTTTGTTTTTTTTACAGGAACACTTGGAGTGTCCTCCGGCCTACAGGTACTGAGGAAAATGATCACAAGACTGAGACGTTGCTGCAACAACAAAAAAGTAAAAAAAATAAATAAATAAAATAAACGTCGCCACTTTTTCATCTGCAACAAAACAAAATAACTGTAAGAAGCGTTTTTTAATAGTTTGCTAATCAATGACAGAAACTCTCTGCTTTCCTTAGATCTGCTTTGAATTGTGATTTTAACATCAAATACTGGAAAGTATATAATAATAAATAATGTATTAAAAGTGAAAAGTCACTTTCCAGCCTGTAGCCTTTGTTAAAGAACCTGCAATATTTTCTTCACTTTATAATCAATGTTTGTTTCATTTAATCACTTTATTAAAAGTTCACACAAATAAAGTCTGAAATAAGCAAAAACATTTAACCTCTGAGCAAAACTTTGAAGCAAAAATAAATTTGTATGAATAATCTGACTCTTGTTTTTTTTAACTGTTTATATATAAATACAATTAACTGGATTCTTTTTAATTGGTTTTGTTTATTATCTGTTTTTTTTTCACCTTCCTCCATTTTGGTTGTTTTTGTCCCTGAAATAACCGAAAAGACTCAGAAAAGAGAAACGACGACAATCCAAAGGGGATCATTTAAACTTCAGTTCTCGACACCTGAATCAAAAGACTAAATTATTTGATTGATCACAAGCTGCGATTGCCAGAGTTTTACTGTATTTACTGTATTTACTCGTTAAGATTCTGGCAGCCGCTGGTATGTTACCGTAAGTTAGACGGGTTTTTTTTTACAGTGTGCCCCAGCGCTGACAGCTGGAATGGGGATTTCCAGCTGTCAATGGGTAAGAGGAAGGGTAAACCAGAACAGGTCATCATCGTCATCATCACAAAGACACAAAGACAAACCACCATGTAGACACCCACTGATAACTAACTGCAGTTTTGAGTCATAATTTACCCAGACTGTGGTGATTTTATACGGAGAGGAAGTTTATTTACCTTGCAGAGGGTTTTCCACCTTTTACTATTATATATTGTTCAATTTCTCACTCCTGTCTTTTTCTTATTTCAGTTTTTTTAAGTGCTAGTCTAAAAACTCTTGTTTATTCAACTCTTGGAGGCTTGGCAAAATTAGTTTTTTAATTTAGTAAGTTTATCTTTCACAAACTCAAACATTGAGGTTCAAAATCTAAAACCCGTGAAATTTATTTGACTTAAAGAGAAGAAGATAGTAGACACAATTAAATGCGGCTCAAATGTTTTACAGTGTAAAGACATATTCAGAACTAATTATTCAAGACCACAGTATTTTATTATCGGTGCTAAAATGATTCCGGTCTCATTTATCAGAACCGTGTCTGTAAATGCAGCTGGTTTTGAATCTTCACAGGGTTCAATCAATTCGACTTTTAGCCACTTTGCAGTTTTTGTTTTTGTCTGTGTAAAGAGCCGTCCCACATGATGTTTACGGTCTGAACGTTCACTGAACAAACAGTTGAAACACTGAGCTCCTTCAAACCAAAGCTGTTTAGTTTCCCTTTGACTCGTTATCACTAGGACATTCAGTCCTGCAGCTTCTGCTCCTATTCATTAAATAAAATATAATAAATGACCTTAAACAAACTAGAAAGAAATGGCTCCCAATGAGCAGTTGGCACCAGTTAGCTGCTAGCTAACAGCAGTTAGTGGCAGTTAACATTTGTCAAATTAAACAGGTAAAATGGACAATACTAATAATGAGAACAGTTAAAAACATATACAAAACATAGCAAAATTACTCATGAAACACAGTATATTATTAAATTTGTCTAAAATTTTATAATATTATTACATTTACTATTATATATTAGTATAATAGTAAAGAAAACAAAGAGCTGGTCCTACTACTACCACAGTTACCAACCGCAACAGAAAAGGGGGGCGGAGCTGTCAGTTACCAGTTACTATGGTAACCACCAACTGCCAAGAGCAGCGTAACACCAAAAAATGTCTGAAGGAACAACTTGTTGACTAAACAAAATAAATTCAAAGAATAAATAAACAAAATTTGATAAACTTCACATCAATAATATTAATAAAACCTTGTAACACAGTTTGACACCAAGCATGAGTCTGGACTGGATCTGTGTTAAATGTGTAGTTATAAACCAGTGTGATCGCTGGCCTTGGTGTGTTAGGGAGTGACTGTGTTGTTAGCAAACATTTAACAGATCTCTAACGAAGGAGTCGACTCCTCAGAGCGTCGACTTGCTCTGGTTGAAGTTTGAAAAGCCTCCCACTGCAGTGCAACCATTTCATGCGTCTGTGCACAGGTTCACTGCGGTCGTTCGTTTCGCCTTATCAGCAGCATCTCAAGTTTCATTCTCATGACAAAAACTTCTTTAGATTTTTTTATCTGATAATTTCCTGCCTGTCCTGGAACTTTGTCTCAGAAGAATGTAACATATTTAGGGGTCCTCTGTTAGAAAACAAAAGCAAACTAATGTTAAGAACTGGGTCAGGCTGCATGAGAATGTGGTTTGTTGATTCCTTAAATCAGCATCTTTGGTCAAGAGATCGATTCCTGCTCTGTTTGTTTGTTTGAAGCGCCAACGTTCAGCAGCAGGTTATTGTTTCACTGCAGAGCAAAAACATGGACAACTTCAACCATCAGGGGCAAAAATGTTTCTGCCATCTTGGCTCCTCGTTGTATCTGTTGGTAACTTACTTTTTTCTTTTGGTTTTGGTGGGTTTTTTATTCACAAAGCCCAGAAAAAAATATTCTCTGATCTTTTATTTAGTAATTTAGCTGAGTGTTGCTAGTTTTGAACAAATTAACTTTTGTATTGGTGAGAAGTTGTCTTTGTTTATCCATATTTGTGTATTTTGCTGTTAAAAAACTCCAGTGTTGGATCCATTCCTTCATCTATTGTTATTTTAATGCCTAAATCTTATTATGTATGAACAATAAGCAAGAACTGAGGAACTGAGAATATTTGTATATTAATTTTTTTAATAACCAATCAACCAATAACTTGGTAGTTTTGATCTGAATTTCTAGTTTTGTTAATAGTTTCCTGTCAAGTTCATGGAGCGTTTTTAACAAAAAGCATGACGGCCCTGTAAGAACAGGAAATATAAAAACAGGTTAGTGAGCTCCCTCTGGTGGAAGAGTCATTCATCAACACATTAATTGGCTTTTTTTGTTGTTTTGTTTGTTTTTTTAAATTATGTTACCATTTTACAGATTACTGATTCATTTCATGTACGTCACTGCAGAACAATTATTTGTTTCCTTTCCTTTAGAAAAAATAAATGCTTTACTGCAAAAAGAACACACTATTATGTTCCTTAGCATCACCAAAGAAGTCCCTGAATGCATCACTGGAGTCCCTGAATGCATCACAGGATTCTCTGAATGCATCACAGGATTCCCTGAATGCACCACAGGATTCCCTGAATGCACCACAGGATTCCCTGAATGCATCACAGGATTCCCTGAATGCACCACAGGATTCCCTGAATGCATCACAGGATTCCCTGAAGCCTTGCAGCTCAGCTGGTCGTGCAGCAGACGGCGAAGCGTCTGATCAGACGTCAAACTGATCGCCGATCTTGTAAAGTTATGACTGTTGACTCTGACAATCTATTTCAGGAGTTTGCGTTTATGTAAATTGTGGCCACTCAGTTCATATTATCTGCAACATCTCCAGTTTCATTCCCATGCTAGAAGAGACTTTTAGCTTTCAGCCGTCTGTGTGTTCATTAAATCTGTCAATGAACAATGTAACCAAAAAATTTCACCAGCTGATGGGAAACTAGTAGAAGAACCGGTTCAGGCTGCGTCAGAGTCTGGTAGATGAGAATGTGGTTTTCATGTCTTTCAGGTCATATTCTAGGTCGTTATCTCAAACTTTTCCCTTCAGATATTTCTGCACACACCAGTTCCTGTTAGCTCCTTTCTGCTCACTACTTTTAATAATGTAGGTCGGTGGAGGCGGCTGCATTTCGTATATAATAAACGGCTTCATTCAGATCTGGTTGGTTTATAGCAGACATGTCGACGGGTTTCACCACCGGGAGCAAAATGTTTCTGGCTATCATGGCCGTCTGGATCTTCCTCTCTCTTGCTGCCGGTAAAGTAGATTTTAAAGCTTTGGGATGATTTAACTTTTTACTCAAAGATACTTCCTGAGTCAACTTCTGGTGTTTTTGAGTGCAAACATGCTGCAGATCAAGATGGTATCTAATTGGGGTCAAACTGACGGTCACTATGAGGAGTTTTCTGAAATAATAGCAGCATCATTTTCTTTAGGAGCATAGATATTTGTTCAATTCCACAAGTTAATTTTAATAACTGGTATTTGAAGAAACATGATGGATGGCCTGTTGCACTTTGTACATAAAACATTTTAATTCATTTTAATGTGTTTAAACAGGTGAGATCAAAACAAAAACTTCAATTTAGGACATTTGACAGAAAAGCAAAGAGGTTTGATTCAGATCTGTTCTCACATCATCTCCAGTAAGAGTTAATAACCTTTAGAGACAAAATTATCCTTTAAATTCTCACATAATTATAATTATATCTCGATAGTTTTGCAGTATTTTGCTAACTTATTTTACTGTTGCCTTTTACATTTAAATCTCAAATTATGACAGGTAAAGAACAAAATTCTGCTTTAAAAGACGAATAGAAAGTTTGAGTGTTTAAATTAAAATATAAAGAAATAAGGAAAAAATACTGACAGTTCCACTTGTGCAGATGAAATTCCCTGTTAATTTTCATTTACAATCCACTAATAAAAAAATTGATTACAAATGTTCAAAGTTAGCAAAAAGCTATAACAGCTTTTTCAACATCTTAGTTTGATTTTAATGAGGTTATTTAAATGATTAATTTTCTGAGTGTCACATTTTTTTAGTCATTATTTAAATAACCTGTTTTCTGGCTCCTGAACTGTTTTATTGCAGATTATTTAACTCGTAACATTTTCCCATGTTATAAGTTATTTATCTGATAATAGCACAAGTACTTAAAACAAGCCTCTATATTTGCTGAAAAGTTACTTTTAAGTTAGTTTGTCTTATTTCAAGTGTAACAAGATATCTGCACTAGAAACTAGACTAAAATACTTGGTAAGATTTTGTGTTTCTGCAGTGCACTTGATTGAAATGGCAGGAAATTATTTGAAAACTTTATTATTGCTCCCTTGATGTCTTTTTTCACTGCGTTGGTGTCGTGGTGCTTTTTCTGTTGCAGGTAGATGTAATAAATGTCCAAACTGCTGTGACAAAGGGTCAGATGAGGTCAAGGGGAAAATCTTAAAGTGTTTGGAACAGAAACCAGGACCAGCCTGTGATAAACACTTCTATGTGTGAGTAGAAAATAAATTCATCCTTCCATCTTTTCCCTTCTCTTTCAGCTTTGAGCTCTGATCAGTTTTCCTGTAGATGTTAACACGGACGCCATCTAGTGGTGTAATTTCATATCAGCTGTAACACCTGGAGAAATGAAGATGCGGTACAAAAAATCTTTAAATAAGAATTTAATCCATATGTGGTAAAATGCTATTGTATTATTGTTACCATTCCCCCTTTTTGACACATGACAAGATCGTGTGTCAATATGGCTGCTGCCTTAAATAGGTTTGTTGTTTACCTGAAAATGTCATCATTCGGTGTTGCCCCTTTAATTATCCACATTTGTTTTTATCCTGCATGTCAGCTAGAACAATTTTATTTGTTAACAACATTTTTAATGTTTTAATATTTAACTTTAGTGGTCTGGATCCTGTTTTAAGTAACATGCACATTTAAAAAGAGATTTCTCAGAGTTTTGTTAGAATCTAGCAACAACTGCATTTCCTGCTGCTGGAACACTTCACCGATTTCACTGCAGCATCAATCATTTTCAACACTTACAGATATTTAATTTAATTCCAAGCTAGCATGTTTTACCATATTTCTGCATTGTTCCAAGCTAGCATGTTTACTGGCAACTTAGGATATAAAGGTGTTGCTGCTGCAGCTGCTGGGGGCTGCATCACTGCTGCAGCTCCTGCCTGTGAGCTGCTGCGAGAAGAAGCTCACTGGAGATTCATTGTCTAGTCTGACAAACATACTTGTTGCTTCCTCCTGTTAGTTCTTTTTATTTTTTATTTTTATTTGCAACACTCTCTTCCAAGACTCCAACCACTCCTTCTACACCATACCGTTTTTTATTTTCAGTGAGATGTCTCTCCACTGGCTTTCTTTCTGTGAAGGTGTAGAAATGCTAAAAACCACCCACTATCTTCTGATAGTTACTTTCTTTACTTTCTCCCCTTAAAGGTGAAAAAAAGAGTAAAAATACCCACTATCCCCATAATTTTAGTACTCTGTGATTTAGCTCAATATGATCTATTATTTTGTGCTTCGTCACAGAAGTACACTTCTCGTGCCCCTATTGTCCCCTGGAGAACAGACTTCCCTGGTTCCCCACTTAGGAATCTAAAAGTTGTACTTTCAGAGAACTCGGCTCCAGTCACACTTCACATTCGCACTCATACAAAAATGTCCTGCCAGCTTGAGGTTCCTTATGTGGACCTGAACCAGGACGAGACTCTAACGCGCTCCTCTTTTTTTTATTTTTGGGACTTTAACCCAAATTGGGACTCTAACCCACGTTTTATTTTAGGGACTATAACCCTAAATTGGCTGAATTGGGACTCGAACCCAATTAAAAACGCTTTTTCAACTCACGTTTCTGTCGGTTCGTCTTGTCCGGTCAGATCCCGTCAATCCGCCGTTGGCAGACAAAGTGGGACATAGGGCGCTGGCCCAGCGAAGACTTTGTTTCCAAGTCCTGTTGACTCTGGCCGTGCACGGTCAGCAAACGGGTATATTGAGATCCGGGTCACGGCACCAAGTTGATAAGTATTTTCTCCACCTAAATAAAAAGAACAACAGACAACGTTACTGAGTTTTCAAACACACAGAGGATCAGATCCTACAAGCCGATCTCCTGCCATCCTGCTGCAGAACTTTTTATCTTTTTATCAGCAGAGAAAGGGAGTGAATGGAAAGTGGGAGACTGATCTTAACAAAAGGGGGGGCTACCCTGATAACAAGCAGAAACAGAAACTAAATTCTACACACAGATAATTAGAGGCAACTAAGGAGAATCTCAGGAAGTTCTCCTAAAAGAACACCTGGGAAAACATGCTTGAGGTCAAAGAAAGGCACTAAACCTTAAAATATAAGACAACTAGTAATATAAAAGTATTAATGTAAGAAAGATAACAAAACAGAATAATTCTAACAAGGACTGAACTAAATGCTCACTTTGTTTGTTGTTTCATCTAATTTTAAATGTTTATTTTTGCGCTTCATGCAGGAATAATTAAATTGTCCAACTGTTTTGCTTCTCTCTGCAGTGTTGAGGTCAAAGGTGGTAAAACGTTTTGCATCAACCCGAAATCCCAATGGCTGAAAAACAAGAGAAACCAGGTGAGCCTCATTGAGTCAAAAACTATTTAAATTTATTCTCATTTCTTGCAAACATTTACAAATGACTATCTGTGCATCAATTATTGGAGATAATATACACAACTATGAGGACTAAAAATGTGTAAGTTTTCTGTTTTACAGAAAATATGTAAATATTTGCTTTTTTCTTTTTCTCATCACAGGAAGGGTTAAGCTGCAGCTCAACTGACGAGCGTCGTCGGCACAAATTAGATGTTGGAGCAAAAACAAAAGGAAAGAAACATCAACTTCCCTTTATTAAAACAAGAAAATAAACTTCTGCTTAAGAAATATTAACAATGCAGAAATATTTTGGCTGTTGGTCAAAATCATCCATTTGTTTTGGTCAGCTCTGGTCAAAAAGGGAAGCAGTAGAAAATCTGATTGTTTTTCCCGGTAATTAAACCGGGAAAAACAATCATTTTTTGTTTTTTACATTTGGGATTATTGTTCCGGCTGAGAAGCAAAATCTTTGGTTTGTGATCATTTCACTTCTCAGCTTTGCAGCAAGAACGCTCACCTTTGGTGTGGCGCTAAAATGATCAAAAACATGCTAATGTTCGAGTAGGCTAGCTAAAGTTAGCATATTAGCATGCTAATTATTGTGACTTTTTGTACGACTGTTGCCAAATGTCCATCTGAGCCAGCAGGTCAGTTTGAAAGATTATAGGGAAACTGTGCAGCAGTCAATAAAAATTCAAATATATGTTGTATGTTATTGTGCATATTATTATTGTTATTATTATTTGTATTATTATTGTTATTTGCTGTTTGTTGTTATTATAAGTTATAAGTTGCATCAGAATAACTGAATCTTGAAGAAATCTTGGCCCAACGTCAGTAAACTTTGGACAGAGACTCTTTAAGGCACAGGAGTCAAACTCCAGGCCTCCAGTCGCTGTCCAGTTTTTAGATGCGCCACAGGTACAAAACACTGGAATGAAACGGCTTTATTACCTCCTCCTTATGTAGATCAGTTCTCCAGCACCTTAGTGACCTAATTATTCTATTCAGGTGGTGCAGCAGAGGCACATCTAAAAACTGCAGGACTGCGACCCTCCAGGACTGGAGTTTGAGACCCCTGGTTTAAGGGGTTTTGAACGGCAGATATACGACCATATTTGGCCTTCCTGTAACCTGTAGGTCCTAATTTAAATCCAGTAGAACCTTTTCGTGTCAATAGGCGACTATAAAGACTATAAAATCAAATTATCTGTGGAGTTCATCAAGGTCCCGACCTCAGTCCTCTCCCTACTCATTCAAATATTACGCAATAACAAGATATAGTGTCACAAATGTGGTGCAAATTCTCAATAAATGCCTAAATGCACAGGACAGATTAATAGTTGGATGTGTCATAATTTATTGTATGTAATTTAATGTATGTTGTTCATTTCAATACAAGCACTTTGAGTTGCCTTTAGTTGAAAGGTAATGTGTAAATAAAGTTGCTTTGCCTTAACTTGCTTTCAGCAGAGTTTTTCCCTCTTGCAGACTTTCCATTTCTGGTCTTATTTAGCCAATATCTTTCCTATTCTGATCAATATCAGGGTAATATCTTACAAAATGTTCTAAAAACACTCAGAGGCCTCTGTATGATCAGACTCTACATCTTTTATTGAAAATGAAATCTACTACAGATGTTTATGTTAATTATGGCTGCAGCAGTTTTGTTCCCATGGTGGGAAAAACTTTTATTTATGTCTCGACTTTCTTCATTAAAACTATCAATGGATAATCTAACAGACGTTTTACACACCGATGGGACTCTGGTTCCGACCGTTTCATGAGAAAGTGGTTTTTATGTCTTTCAGATCGTATCCTCAGTCACTATCTCAAACATTTCCCGTTCAGATATCTCTGCTCAGTTCCTGCTGCTTTCTGTCATGATTATTAATTTAAGAGTGCTGAAGGTTGGAGGCGGCTGCATTTCTCAGCAGGTAACGAAGCGCTTCACATCAGAGATCCAGTCGGTTCCCCTGCACAGCAGACCCAGACAACTTTCAGCACCAGGAGCAAAATGTTTCTGCCCATCATGGCCGTTTGGATCTTCCTCGCTGTGACCGACGGTAAAGTACATTTACAAAAACTAGATTATCTAGATATTAGTCATCAGATTGAGTTGGTTTATAAAATCTAATCATTTGGTCTAAATGACTATTTTTGATTGACTTGTAAACAGAGTGATCTATGGCACATTGCAGCTTATGCACAAAAACACTTTAATTCATTTTAACGTGTTTAAACAGACGAGATCGCAACTTAAAGGTTATTTTATCATCCAGAAAAGCAAACGGGTTTGATACGGATCTGTTCTCACATCCTCTGCAGTAAGAACCAAGGGAGGAAATCCCATTTCACGATTGGGGGGTTACAATACAGAGGGACACTTTTAAGAACAATTTGGGGGTTATTGCAAGTTACAGTGAAATGTAACGGAAAATGTGGATTGAAAAGTTTTTAATGTGTTCAAGCTGCAGGTCCAAAACTGACCAGAAAGTAGCAAAAACATAAGTTTTTCTCAGTAAACTAAGATTGAAATGTTGTTTGGATCAATGAACAAAAATTTAAGGCTCTAAATAAAAAGTTTTAATAACTAACTCCACTTGATAAAATGTATTTATTGTAGTGGCTCTCAATACAAGTTATGTGTTATTTAAATTCTAAGTGGTTAACTTGCTTTATTTTTAAAGATAAATGGCAGATTTATGTTATGTGTTATTTAAATTCTAAGTGGTTAACTTGCTTTATTTTTAAAGATAAATGGCAGATTTATTTCGTTCTTTGTTTCTTTTGTCTTTTCATCTTGATATTGTTGAAGTACAAAGGTTTCTTGGTTGATTTTTTTTTTTTTGGGTGGTGGGGAACGATTGGAGACTTTCCAATATCAGGGAGGACTCTTATGGTAAGTTATTAAAGAAACGTTTAGAGATAAAACTACCTTTAAACAGGTAAACAAATTTTACCTGTTTAAAGGTAAAATTTAGCAAAACTCTCACATTTCTTTCTTCACAATGAACAGCAAATCTAAAACTCTTTCAAACTACAGATTAAAGAGAATTAACAGTTAGGTTTGCGTTCATCCTGAACTTGAATCTTTATCAAATTTAAATCGTAAATCATGAATATACAAAACGCTGCTTTAAAAGATTAAGAGAAAGTCTAAATATAAAGTCTACCAGGGGCCTGGAAATGTTGGATAATATTTAAATATCTTTTTTAAATCTCGGCTGACTGTCAGATGTTCCAGAAACTGTCTGTCTGTAAAACTCACGTTACAAAATGTGTCTCATTCAATCTCATTGCAACATAAATAAACTTCTGTCAGTAAACATATGAAGATTTGCTCTTAAATATGTTTGAGTTTTTAATTAATGCTTGATTAAAAGAACAAGAAATTATTTGAAAACTTTGTAAAAATATTGCTCTCATATTTTGCTTTTTCTGTTGCAGGTAGATGTAATAAATGCCCAGACTGCTGTGATAAAGGGACAGAGAAGGTCGACGGGGAAATCGAAAAGTGTTTTGAACAGAAACCAGGACCAGCCTGTGCTAAACACTTCTACATGTGAGTAGAAAACAAATTCATCCGTCCATCTTTTCCCTTCTTTTTCAGCTTTGATCAGTTTTCCTTAAACGTAATATGAGCGCCATCTAGTGGTGTAATTTCATTTTAGCTGGAGAAATGAACATTCATAAAATTACAAAAATATTGCATATTCAGCATTTTATTGACCAGCTAATTCATGATCTTGATCACAACATTGGAATGAACTAAATGATCGCCCATGTTTATCATCTAAACATTTTTCATCATTTCAAATGTTTATGCAATAATAATTATATTGTCTAACTTTGTGTTTCACTCTTTGTAGTGTTAAGGTCAAAGATGATAAATTTTTCTGCATCAACCCAGATTCCCAATGGTTAAAACAGGTGAGCCTGAACTATAAACACACCACCACTGAGTCAACCAAACAATTTAATTAAATTTAATTCTAATTTTGTTGTGCTGTAAAAACTATTTGCCTCTGGTATTTCTTCTATTTCATTTTTTTTTCTGGTACATGAAAAGTTTTATATCATTACATAAATCATAATTCCAGCTAAAAACAACATACAAAAGTATGTGGACATTAAAAAACGAGCATGTTTTCTGTTTAAATAAAGTAAAAGATTTTTTCTTTTTATTTTTCATCACAGAAAAACCTACAATGCACCCCACCTGAGGAGCATCATGGTCACAAATTACATGTTACAGCAAAACCAAACAAGAAGCACTGACCTCCCTGCGTTACTGACTGCTACAGGAACAACAGAAGCCTAAAAACCTCTGCTTAAGAAACACCAGCAGTGTCTTTTGTAGATCTCAGTTGGAAACAAACATTTGTTTTATAAGTGTAGGGAAGTATAAAATGTATGGGAATTGTTCCACAACTTTCTGTCCTCCAAATCCATAAATGTAAATTTATTCTCACTTCAAAATATTAAACTTGGTTTATTTATCAAAAAAAGTAGAGTTTATTGTAACTAAATATTATATTCATTAATGTTGATTTGCTAAATGCTCCCTCTAATAAATTAACTCTGCTTGTTCAAAAGATGTCAAACAAAATTTTATGAGTTAATGTAAATTTTTTTTCAGGTTTTGTACTCTGAAGCTCTATTAACCAGACTGTTCTTTGTATCCAAAAGATGTTACATTATCTGCTTTTATAGACTTGTGATTAAGTTGTTGTTTTTTTAATTCTTCAATATTCAATAAATAAATTAAAATAAACATTACCACTATGTTGGTTTTTCCTTCGAGAAGCTCTGAAATGCTTTTATCAAAAACATAAATAGTCAAAAATCTGATTATTTTTCTTGTTCATTGAACGTATCGAAACTAAAAACACTTTTTTTCTTTTTGTTTTTTATTTACACCTTTATGCAAGTGAAAGGTGATTTTGTTTGTGGTCACTTCCTCCTGATACTTTGCAACAAGAACCTCTTTCACAATCTGAGCTCCAACTTTTGGATAATTTCTTATGCTAACGTTAAAATGATCACAGTATGCTAGCTAACAACAACAACAAGACAAACATTAGACCTGGGCAGACAGGCGCTGTGCGTTTGTTCAATGAGAATAACAACATGAAGAAAGACAAAATAAAATCTCTGCACATGAAAAGCAACATATTGATAAACATAAAAACATGAATTATGTGGAATATGAGAGGATGGACGAGTGTCAGACTAAAAATATGGTACAATATGACCTGAAAAACCCGCAGAGGCCTCAGTGTGATCAGATTCTTTTAATGAGAATGTAATCTAGTTCAGATGATTACGTTAATTGTGTCTGTGACAGAATAATCGAACCGAGACGTTTCACAAACTAATAGAAAGAAAAGGTTCCTATTATCAGTCACTATCTCAAACATTTCCCGTTCAGATATCTCTGCTCAGTTCCTGCTGGTTTCTGTCATGATTATTAATTTAAGAGCGCTGAAGGTTGGAGGCGGCTGCATTTCTCAGCAGGTAACGAAGCGGTTCGGACCAGAGATCCAGTCGGTTCCCCTGCACAGCAGAACCGGACAACTTTCAGCACCAGGAGCAAAATGTTTCTGCCCTTCATGGCCGTTTGGATCTTCCTCGCTGTGGCCGACGGTAAAGTACATTCACAAAAACTAGAGGTTGTGTATCTTACAGAAGAGGATTAGGGCCACCAAAAAAAAAATAAAAAAAATAATTCTGACTTTAATCTCAGAATTATTATTTTTATTCTTTTGGTGGCCCTAATCCTCTTCCGTAGTATCTAGATATTATGAGTGAAAGTTTTACATTTTTGACTGCAAACAGGACGCCGTAGTTTGTATAATTAATCATTTGGTCTAAAAGACTATTTTTGATTAAAAGGAGACATTTCAACAGAGTGATCCATGGCACAAAAACACTTTAATTCATTTAAAACCTGTTTAAATAGCAGAGATCACAACTTGCGTCATTTCAGGACATTTTACAGAAAAGCAAACGGGTTTGACTCGGATCTGTTCTCACATCCTCTGCAGTAAAAACGAGTTACAGCAAATACTTTCAGAGATAAAACTACTTTTAGAGGTAATATTTAACAAAACTGATATTTCTTTTTCAATCTGACATCCAGTCTGCCCCACCACCGTGTTTCAGTCAGCCAGGAGACTGGAAATGTTGGATATTATTGAAATACATTTTTTGAAACATTATCTGACTGTCAGAAACTGTCAGTAAAACATCAGTAACTCTCGTAAAAATATGCAAAACCAATCATTTAACAAGCCTTCTGTCAGTAAATGTATGAAGATTTGCTGTTAAATATGTTGTACTTTTTAATTAACGCCTGTTTGAAAGAAGAGGAAATTATTTGAAAACTTTGTGAAAATATTCCTTGTATTTTTGTGTTTTCTGTCTCAGTCACATGTCAGCATGTGACGCCAAACTGTTGTGACGAAGGGACAGACGACATCAAGGAGGAAATCATAAAGTGTTTTGAACAAAAAGCAGGACCCGCCTGTGGTAAACACTTCTTCATGTAAGAACTGCAATCTTCTTCCCTTCCCTTTGAGCGCCATCTAGGGGTGTAATTCATATCGGCTGTAACACCTGAAGAGAATTACTGAAATATTGCAGCACTTATTTATCTCATCTGATTTTACATTCAGCATTTTATTTACCAGATAATATATGATTTATGTAAGAACATTGGACTGAATTAAGTAGTCACTCTATGTTTATGTCATGTATGTTACATTTTGGTCATTTTAAATGTTTATTTTTGCGCTTCATACAGTAATAATGAAATTGTCTAACTTTTCAATTTCACTCTTTGTAGCGTTGAGACCAATGATGGTAAAAGACTTTGCATCAATCCAAAATCCCAGTGGTTCAAAGACAAGAAAGAGAAGGTGAGTCACAACTATAAAAACATCAAAAACTATTTAATTAAGTCTAACTTTTTATTTATTGAGCTGTAAAAAAATAGATTTGTGCTTTTTAAAAATGTATTTGTTTTTTGGTCAAACTGAAAAGTTTTGTGTCAACTAATACAGTGGTCCACAACCACCGGGCCGCGGACCGGTACCGGTCCGCAGACCAATTGGTACCGGCCGCGCAAGAAATAATGAACTACTTCCGGATCTTTTATTTTGAAAATCCTAAACCGGATTTTACCGGTTACATCTTGCGCGTCAAAATTGAGCCAACTTGCAGCAGAATGAGTAACAAAACAACATTGGAGTACATTGAACCGTCGCTATTTCGCGGTTCACCTGTCACGTCTCGCTGCTTCGCGGATTTGCATCGTGCTTTGTGTTCCGCATTCTGATTGGCTAAACAGTCTCTTCGCTTCTTCTCTACCTGTGTGTCAACAACGTTGCGGTTTAATATGTACACATACTGTACGTAAAACAGCTTGCCATATTTAACATAATCGATGGTGGCATGTAGGTTTGTAAGAATCTTTTTGCCCAGAAGAAAAAAGAGCGACAGCAGCAACCGATAACTATGTTCTTCTCTCAAAAAACACACCTGCACCGCGGGCTTTAGAAGAAAACCCGCTACAGAGCGGAGTCAGGCTGCAGCGGCTCAGTCAGAAGAGCAGTGAAATACACACGAGTCACTATTTGTCCTACTGTACTTTGTTTTGTTTTTTTTCATAATCATTTTTTATTTTCTCCAGTTCTAATCCAATAACTCAGGGGGCGGAGCTGATCTCCGCAATTCGGGCACGGGAATCCGCCTTCAGTTCATATTAAAATTATTATTTTACAGTACAGTAGTTATTTGTAAAAAAAAAAAAAATGTATACAGTACTTTTTATTTCTTAAACAAATGTTTGGGCCTGTAAACAGGTTTTGTTCTTTGGTTTCAATGTATTATGGAGTATTTCATTGTATAATAATTGTAAAAAAATAAGGGTTCACTGTACTGCCCCCACCCCCATAATTATGCCCCCCCCCGTCCGCAGCAAAATTGCAAAGGGCTGACCGGTCCGCGCGACTAAAAAGGTTGAGGACCACTGAACTAATAAATCATAATAAGAGATAATTGAGCACACTTTTGTTTTAGCTGTGTAATAAACTGATTGATTTGTCTCAATTAGGAATCAGCCAATAATATGGAGACTTATCTACATTATTTTATCTTAAAACAGAAACCTGTTTTTTTCTTTCTCTTCACAGGAAAACATAACGTGCCACCCGATTAACGGGCATCGTCGACAGAAACTAGATGGTGCAGCAAAACCAAAAAAGAAGCACTGACTTCCCCGTTCTACTGACTGCTACAGGAAAACCTGACGCTGATAATGCTCCGCTTAATTAAAATGATCAATGCATCGATAACTTTGATCCTCCAGTTTCCCGATCAGCTCCGACCCGCTCTGCTCAAAACGCCAAACGATGAAAAATCTCTTTGCTTTCCTTCTTTACTAAATGTATCAAAACTGACATATTTTTCCCCTTCCTGTGAATATGTCAGTTAACAGTTTGTTCTTTAATGCAACTTGTTTGAGTTTAATAAAAATGTGATAAAGTTCTGGGCAGATGCATTATGGGTTGACTCAGAAACAGATTTAGTCTGTAATCTGCTACGTCTCTGAAGGAACGTAAAGATCAGGTTTTTACCTTTTACTCTCAATCTTTATTGCATTTATTGCTTGAATTAGATCTAAATTTGCATTAATGAATTTAAAGGTCATTAAAAAAATGGAATCAGAAACAGCAGAAACATTTCCACTATGAGACAAATGCTGAAGCACAAAAAATTTAATTTCTACTATTTTGTTTGATACATTTGGGAATAATGTGATGAAATGTTATGTTAGATTTTGTGTTTGACTCTACGTCCATAACAGATACACTGCAAAAACACAAAATATTACCAAGTATTTTTGTTCTAGTTTCTAGAGAAAACATCTTAATACCCTTAAATTAAGATAAACCCAACTTACAAGCAACTTTGCAACCAGAAATATGAGATTATTTCAGGTCAATTATTCCTTAATTTTGTTTTAAAAAACATAATTTCACTTATGACATTTTTCCATTTTTACAAGAGTTTGTTTTAAGTCAATAATTTCTTAAAAGTGATGAAAAAGTAGCAGATTGTTTCACTTATAGGACATTTTATCAGTGAAATGATCTGCCAGCTGAAATAATCCTTCTTTAAACAATATTAAGGTTTTCTTTTTTAACCTAAAACAGGCTCCTATATCTTGCTGAAAAGTTACTTGTAGGTTAGTTTTGTCAAGTATTAAGATATTTGCACCAACAACGGCACAAATATTTGGTCTAATCTTGTGTTTTTGCAGCTTATTCTGTCTTTCTGAGTTTAACCGTCAGCACAGCTGCTCTGCTGCATGCTAACGATAGAAACCTCAGTATTTTCTGGCCTTTTCCATTTATCCACCCGTAAAGCAGGCGCAGATAAAAACTTAAATTATTTCATTTATTAGTGAGAAACTGGTTGCTTTGACTTTATCTTGGTCACCATGACGCCTTGGAAACTGTGAGTTGCTGTAAAAGTGTGTGTTTGCATACAAGAAAACAAGCTGTGTGTTTGCATAATTTGTTATCTGATTCCAAATTATAACACACGCAAGTGGTGACGGTGAGGAGAGATTACCTGGGTTTACAAGAAGAAATGCCACAGGACCAGGATTAGAATAATCTGACATCTACCAGGGCAGGAGGAGCAAACCCGCAGAAACGGCAGCAAAAACTAAACGCTGTTGAGACTCCGAGGTTCAGAGAGTAAAAATGGAAAACAAAATCCTATGCTGCAAAAACACTAAATATTACTTCTAGTTTCTAGTGCAAATATCTTAGAACAATTTAAATACGACAAGTAACTTCTAATCAGATATGATCTTGTTTTAAGTCAATAACTTCTTAATAATACTATAACAAGTCATTGTCCATCTCCCAGTGGAACTACTTTACTTTTTAATGTATATTCAAGAATTATTTACTTAAAATAACCTTATTTCTCTTTCTGAAAAGTCACTTTTGAGTTAGTTTTGTCTTATTTTACGTGTACTAAGATATTTGCAGTAGAAATTAGACCAGAAATACTTGATAAGATTTCATGTTTTTAATTTTTTTGCAGTTCTGCATTGATCATCGCTCTTATAGGACTTAACATTGTTGTACAAATTAGCCCTTTAACTTCTCTTTAATTAAAGAAGTTAGCAAACTGCATGTCCTGCGAGAGACAGCCTTCACTTTAAAAGAAATAAAACCTGAAAGGTCACCAACAGTTCATTAACGGAGTTACAGAAGGAAGGAGAGACTGAAGAGCTGATTAAAGTTTTCAGCTGAGCCGTTCTCTGAGAAACGTCTCTCTGGCTGTGTGGGTCAACAGAAATGATGACGTTTCTGAAGATAACAGAAGATGGACAGATATTTACACCATTACTGATGAGAGTTTGTCCACGACGAGCATTGGCTGTTAGAGTCAAAACAAAACTTTAAAAACTTTTGCTCCTCTGTCAGCATGATAAATATAATAAAACAGTCTTAATAGCAGATAGAAAGTCACTAAAATCATTGAAGAAGTTTGTTTTATTTTTTAGGGCTTTGATATGTTTGACATTCAAAGGAGTCCAGGAATACTTTTTTAACTCTTTTGACCGGCGCTCCCTCCATCATGTGAACTTAGCCGGCTCACTAACCGCAGCACTTTGGACGATTCTGCTGACCAGACGATGATGTCAATGATGTGATATTGGTTTGAGATAAATCTTAGAAAGCAGATTTTCATCAGAGTCTTCCTGTTTTTACTCGTTCTCCTTTCCTGTCTTTAAAGATCAAATCTTTAAAAAAAGTACTTCAACCTCACGATACTTTTATACATGTTTTGCTTTTATCCAGGGTGACGGACCAAATACAACTGAACTGTGGATAGTTCATTTCTGATGATTTTCTTTTAACTATCATACGTCCAAGCCCAGAAATACTCATACTTCCTGGAGATTTAGACTTACAGGAGACGTATTATGAAAAATTCAGATTTTACATATTTTTGTATTTCCATTTGAGTCTCTGCTGCTTCTAAAAACAACTCAAGTGCTTAAAAAACACCCAACTGCTTTTGGGCAATATGTTCAAGTCTTTTAGTGTCCGGAAAATGAGCTGTTTCAAAAACAACCCCATATGTAACGTCACAAATCACCTAGCAACCCCAACGGAACCCAGCCTGTTACCTAGCAACGCCAGCAGAGCTCCAGCGCATTTGGTCAGCTGGTTTCACTGCTGTATGTGCTGTACAATGGCTGCTAGAAAAGACAAGTGTTTGGTTGTTGGCTTGCCATCCAGAAACCACTCTCTGCATTCTTGCTAGTTGTGCAGGAGGCTCCACTTCTGCTTTTCAAAGATGAACAGGTGTATAATTGTGCATCTTTTTACAGCCATTTTTTTTATGGGGGCGTGGCCAGCAGCAGCTTATTTGGATTTAAAGTGACAGAGGCCCTAAAACAGCTGACTGATTAAAATCTCATTCTCTAAGAACAATAAAGTGCAAAAGAAACGTAATTAACATGTTTTGTGTAGCCATGGACCTATCCTTACCTGTTCAAGCAATAATGATAGGTCACAGCTAAATATATTGTTTAGATTAATCTGTCAGAACAAAATCTTCCCAACCAGATTAATGAGAAATGTTTAAGGAAAAACAATTTTGTCATCTTTTTTCAATAAAAGGAGATATCAACTTTAATATTTTATGTATTTAAGTTGATTTAAATGGTACTGTTATTATATATTAAATATAAATAAAAATCAAAGAGTTAATTCAGGACATTTGATCAACTTAAAAGCAATCCGGTCTTCACCTTTAGGGGGAGACAAAGAGTCATGATGATCCAGGTTGAAAATGTCGAGAACTAAAAGTATATAACAGGTTTCTCTATTAGAAAAAAATTACTAAAATTGAGAATAGCTCAAATTTATCTATTTTGATAGCTAAATTTTATGCTTCAAAACAGACTGCAGTTCAGCTTTTTCTAATAAATTACTATCTACTCTGCCTGCTCCGTATAACCAGACACATTAGGTTTTCTTTCATAAGTCATAGAAAGATTCACAAGCCGTTTATCTTCCATCTGAGTTTCATATTACTACTCAGGAGAGATTTGATCTATAACGTACAAATGAAACAGAATCTGGTGTCAGTTTTAATTACCAACTTCTTGGAAGCATTCAACCGGTTTCCAATGATTTTACTCCTTCATTTGGAAAAAGTTCAAGAAAATACCTGGAAAAAATATATTTTAGTGTCCTTTAGTACTAGAAATAGTTATGTTATTATGTTAGTAATGTTATTCCTCCCAAAAAGCCAAATGTCTTTTATGCAGTGCAGGCATGTAAACATCTGGTTGGAGCTGGTAATCTAAGAATACATTTTCATGAAATGCACGCTACCATGTAGCTACTTTTAGAAATAAGCATGATTTATATAGCGAAGGACAACGTCAGGACGCACTACTTCTAACAAGCCTGTGATTAATTTCGTCTTATAGTAAATCAGTTTCAACATTTTACACAGAACTATTAGATAAACATCAGCACCAACACCAAGGAAACTTGTGGTTAAAGTGGTTTCACTATCATTCTTACCTTCTGCTGCAAACTGAGGCATTGGTGTTAAAAAAACACAAGCTGTGCCTGCTTCTGTTCCCTGCAAACACTAGAAACTTTACTCCCCCAGATTAAAAACAGTCACCCACTTGGAAAATCATAAATTATTTGTAGTTAATCACATTTCTAAAGACTAAATTGACAGCTAGTACTGTAAAACCAATTAACCACTTAAACAAAATGTTTCTGACAACAGGAAGTTGACTAAAGAATCTCACAATGTAGCACATTCAATTCAATTCAATTTATTTGTCACTGCACACATATGAAATTAAAAGTCAGCGTCAACAGTGCAAACAATGTTGGAAATATATGCAATATAACCATAAATATGTTGATATTTACATTATTTACAATATATTATTTACAATCAGTTAGATTTAAATATACATACACATATAACCTCCATATAATTAGTGCATGTGAGTGTTCAGAGTGTTAATTGCTTTTGGGAAGAAGCTGTTTTTGAGTGTTTGTTTTTGTTTTAATGCATCTGTAGCGTACATCATACCACAATCTAAAGAAATTCAGGAACTAATGAAACATTTTTCAACCCATCTGGAAAGTAGGATCACAATAATGATTAGAAGGCCAATAAAACAGGTCGATCTACATAAAGTCGAGACAAAAGTCTAAGATGTTGTTAATATGTAACATTATTGGCTGTTCATCAGCAGCAAAAGGCCCAAGTCTTCAAGAAATCCATGATTAGTTGTAATAATAAACATTTCTTTCAGATGTAAAAACAATGCAGTAAAATTTACTGTAGGTTGTTTAGCTTTTATACATTTACCATATATAGAATATTGTCACACGGAGGTCGCCATCTTGTTTACGTTGCATTCTGGGTACATAAATGCCAGTTTCTATATGCTAACTCCGTCCAGCCTGAACACTAATTTTTGCACAATAACAGTCGACCCTTTCAATTTGAACCGGAGTGCGTTGAAGTAATGCAGAAACGACCAGAGGAAATGAAGATACTACTGGTTACTACTGGAAAGATTTATCCGAAAATGTCGGAAAGAAGAATATACCTGCAAAGAACTTGACTTTCTAACTATGTTTACAGTAAGCATCAGGGTCAAAATATTTCATATATATACGGTTTGTTGCCACAATGTAGCAATGCATCGTCATTACTTTAAACAAACATTCATTAGCTTCCTATTTGTTTTAATGTTAGCTCCAGCTAACGGTGTTAGCTCTACTTAATATTTTAACAGATATCTCTTGTATAACTGCACATTAATCAATCCATAACAGCAAGACATAAAAATTTTCAAGTACTTATGAGTTTTTACATAACTCAAGTTTGGGTTAATAGGTAAATCTCAACATATTTAGGCCAACATGTTGTACTCAGCCCTGACCTCTATAAATTCTTCACTTCCTGACTGTACAACCACATTTTTGCATGTAGTCTCTATAAAATATTCAGACCGAGCTGCTCCTTAACGCTGCTGAGTGACTGGTCTCATGACAATGTGGTGAGAAAATACCCACTTTCTGGATGACTACAAAACCAAACAGGTTTTAGGCAGAAGGAAGCATAGAGAAGCTAAAGTGGAGCAAAATTACTTGGTGAATCTGCAAAACCTCCATCTGTACATACCTTTGTTTATTGATCAGTTTTTTCTAAATGTGTTTTATTTTTCAGGTTGTTGCTGCATGAAGTGACAGCATGAACATGTACTGCACTGTTGGCGTTGGCTTTGAGGTTTTTCCCTACGGTTTTCATCACACCACCTCGCTCATCACATCTACGCTGTTTCCCCCCAACCTACAGACTTTCCATACACACACGTTGGGACGGACAAACCTGGCAACTCAAAGACGAAGACAATCAATATGTTCGCCTGTTAGGATTATGATGCTTTCAGGATATTTTGTAGAATAATGAATAAATTTGTTTCTGCCCCATCCGCAGTATTGCTGGGTTTCAGACACGTGACCCAGATGACGCGCGAAATTCAGATGGAGGGCCGGAAGTGGATTTCTCTGGTTCAAAACAAAGCAAAATTGATCACAACAGTACGCTAATGTCCTAAATAGGCTGGAACAGACTAGGCATCTCGAAAAAAATACATGTTTAGGATATGATCCGTGTTATCTCAGTAAAAAAAACTTCTCTCATAATACTGAGGATTTACCCACATCGAGGAGATCCACATAACTAACTATCTGGAGCCGCAGACCTCATATTATACGAGCCAGAAGAAAGTTTTCAAAAGCCTGGAGAATACAATCATTTAGTTTCAAGTTGGGTCAAACATTTAGGATCAAAAGAAACATTAAATGGCTGTCGACTTGTTTCTGCTGGATGAGTGGTGAATTGTGCTATTTTAAGTAATTAGTCTATGATAACGATGCTACCGCTAACTACAAACTAACCCATGTTGTTTCTATGAGCTTGGAGCTGAAGCATGTGGGGATGGTCACAGCTCACTGTGACTGTAAGGCTGGCTGGCTTATATTTCATTTATTTAGCTTTTCTTTTTTTAGCATGAAAGTCCCACTGAATAAACATGATCTTTTCTGTCCGTGACTCAGCACTGAGCTAGCTGCTAACAACATTAGCACTCTGAGGACAACCACGCTACGGCATAAAAATAATATATCTTACCTTACATATGAATGCTTGGCTTTCTAAGTAACTGTCCAATAAAATATATGAAAATACAATTTAAACAATGGATCGTTACCTGTTAGAAAGTGGCGCTGCAAACTCTGGCGTTGTTAGTTTCCGCACCTCCTGTTTTTAGATTGCTGATCCACTTTTCTCCTCTTTTTTCTGTAAGTTTTTTAAAATTAACTCCCTTGTGACCAACTACCTTCAAAACACAATAATAACGTTTATGTTCCTCTCTATTAGAACGGTCGGAACAACCGTACAGGACTCAGACTTTAGGCATTTTGATGCTGGATCGACACAAATAAATTGGCTGCATTTACTTCCGGCCTTCCATCGGCATTGGGTGACGTCGGTGCTACGTCACCTGAAACCCAGTAATAAGGCAGGGTCTGTGGGCGCCCCCTAGGGGTCTGCAAGGTACTGCATTTAAAAAAAACGTTTATTTGTGGTGACCTCGGCTCAAAGTGCAGCTCTACAGCTAGCTTACCAAAGGATTGTGTTTAAAATAATAACGGATAAATGGCTGAAGACCAGGTTACTAAAAAGAAAACCCGAAGATATCGGTGGAAAGTGTCTCAGGATGAAATGCAGAGCTTTTGTTTTTGAATACTGTCATGTTGAGTGCGATATGACTGTAACTAGGCGCTGCGCCCCATGCTGACTAACTGCATCTTAACACCTGGAATAAAACTATTTACATTGGGCTATCTACTGGCTGAAAGAAAATGTTTTATTTTTTCTTTTATTATGCTTCTAAATTACAAAGCCCTAAAACGTTATTAGTTCACACAACACTCGTAGTAAAGGACTTTTTTTACTGGAAAGTTTAGAATCCGTACTTTCAGAACCTGTGAATAACTGAAGAAGGTTTTATTGTGGCCAGTCACATTTACATAACAGAGCAACCTTTCACATTAGGCGGAACAAAGACAGTGAGTTAAGAGCCTAACATTTTAATTTCAGATGTTTAATTAAGATGTTGTCTTATTGTGGGGCAGTTTTAAGTCAGGTGGTCTGTGAGGGTTTGTTAAACGGGGTAAGTGATCCTCGGCCTGTAAAAGCTCGAGTATGTGAAGAGTGTGCAACTGAATGTTGCATCAGTTTTAAATAAGAGCAAATATATTTAGATGTATTTCTGCTGGTACGTCTAAGTCTGATGATCATATTTCTTGAGTTCACAGACGATTCTATTAAAACGACATTTGGCTTAATTACATTATAGATTCTTTGCTAACTTAAGTCATTTAAAAACGTGACAGTTTGATTAGTTGAATAAATCGCTCCCTGTGCAGAACAGTTTTTTTTTTTTACATATATTCATACTTTTCTCACTATCAATTTTTCATTTGAACCGTTAGTATAATTGCTGCCACTGGCATTAGAGATCCTAAAAACCACCTAAAGCTGCGTAGTTGATAAAACTGCAGATAAAGACGTTGCTATCTGAGCACATCAGCGTGAATCTCACGGTACCAAAGACTGGCACACAGCCTGTGATTGTGCAACCGGTTCTTTTTATGCATTTAGTTACTTTTTCATTCCCCTCGTCTATTTTTATAATACATTTTTTTCTTACTTTAACACAATACAAATATGATGCTGTTATGAAACTTGTGTCATAATCTTTAGATTTCAGTTCATGGGTAAAAGATGCTACCAATGTTTAGCATTTTATGCATTTGTGCCACTTTTAGGATATTTATTTTGATATGCTTTACTTTGATCTTGTCCAAACTCATGATTTTTTTAATGCTTACATTTAGCAGTATTTTTCTCAGTAATGTATTTAAGCAGAAATACTGTCATAATGTAAAATCTGCTAATTTATTCAGCGCCGTTCCTCAGCAGGAAACTTGACCACATCCAGGACAAATATGCAAATTAAACTTACAGACTTTCTTTCTCATTACTGCTGAATATGTATTAACTAATCTGACTCATTTAAGTGGCTCGTTATCACAAACTGAGGCCTGATGGGTGTGGCGGCGCCGCTTCCTGTGAATAATGGAGTCAGTCCAGCTAAAAGACGCCAACAGTTGATGAATAATTGTCACATGACCGTTTGATCCGTCCAAAGCTAAAACTTCTTCCTCTTTCTCAGCAGATTTAAGCTAAAGTCACAACACATGAAGTGCGGGAAGGAAGTCATCGAGGGGTTTCAAGGAAATGTCGTCTTTCCTGTTACATGAGTACATGACACCAATTTTCCACTGTCTGCTTCTCAAAAATATCAGAAGACTTTCTGTAGTTACAGTTAAAGCAAAAAATAAAATTCAGCTGGTGGAGAAAAACTCTTTTCAGAATAAAGTTCAGCTCATTAAAGAGTTTTAATGTTAAACCAGAACAACCCATGCAAGTATAAAAAGCAGTTTCTAAGTAATTTTATATATTAAAGTGAAAGAAAATCTATCTGAGGAAGAAGTAGCTGTTGCCTTTGTTAAATGATGAATTGAAATTGTTTTGGTTTAAAGTTTTTGTAGAAATCATTCATCAGTTGCTGCTTATCTTTCACAGCAGCCATTGTACCTCACATACAGTGGTAAAACCAGCTGACCTAATGCGCTGCAGCTTAGCTTAAGTTGCTAGGTAACGGTGACATGTGACTCAACCATTGGGAGGTTTTTGAAAAGGCTCATTTTCCAGACACCAAAAAACATCTGGATGGTTTTAATAAGAGCCTTTTAGACGCGGTTGAGACCCAAACAGAATTATCAAAATGTGCAAAAAGTTAATTTTGCATAATAGATCTGCTGTTTGACAAATAGACTTAATGATCTCCAAAGTAAATGGCTTTACTGAAATAAATGTCATGTTTACTGGGGAATTACTTTATTGTAGTTTTATCTGACATTAAAAATAGTTTGATGATCTGAAACATTTCAGACGGATGAGTAAGAGGTCAAATAGTTGCACAGCGCTGCTGCTTTCACCTTTGACGCCACAAGAAAGATTGTAGTTCTGTGATGGGAGCGACGGTTTTGTCTTGGTTACGGTTTCTGTTCATGTCTGTGGGTATTCTTGGTATTGGTTCGATGTAGCGCTACTGTCTGTTGCTCGCTGCGCAACACATTTCCTACACTTAGTGTTAAATTTTAAGCGTTTCTGGAAGGTTTTTCTTCTGTTTTTGACATGATAGCCTTTCTGCAAATTTGAAAATGGTTTATATTCACCTTTTAACTCAGGATTTGGTTCTGCATTCATTTATTTTAAAAGGGAAACCAAAACAAACAATTTTATGTCACTGCAGATCAGAATCTGAATCAGTTTTATTTGCTTGTTGCACAAATTCAAACATTAAGCAGGTCAATTTATTTATATATCACATCAAAACCACAGATGTTGACCAAAGTGTCGTACAATTCAATAAAGTGAAGCGAGAAAACAGCAATAAGAACAACAAATAAATACTTAAATGTAAGGTTAAAACAAAATACTAATATACTGTATAAACTTTCATAATAAAAGATTCTGAAACTGCCTGAATCAAACAGAATAAAAATGGGTCCAGCATAAATATGACAACTATAGAGGAAATAAAACTGAAGGAGTGGCGTCTTCGTCTATGTTCATGTGTGGAAACACATTTTTAATGTGAGGTTAGAAAAGTTCAAACATGTTTTTAGGTTTTAGTCGATTAGCTGACTGGCTGTAGCGCAGACCTGACGGTAGAAGTCTGAACAGTTTGTGTCCAGAATGTGTGTGGTCTGCTACTAAACCCCTTGAGAGTTTTTATTCTTTTGCTTTCCCTAAAGCAGCTGCTCAAGTGAAATAAGATATTTGCATTTGGAACTAGATAAAAAATAAGGTAAGATTTTTATCCATCTGTTTCCTGCAGAATATCTTCCTGTCATCGATGTTTTTTTTACCTCTGTGTGCAGACGCACCACAATCACCTGCTGCAAAGGCTCTACTGCCTCTCCGCTGATGGTAGCGTGATTTGACTAGGCCGTCCTCAGGAAGAGACATCCTGGTGCTCTTTGGAATATTTTTATTGTAACTGAACCCCTGGGCCTAAACGTGATGACGGCTGCATGCAGGGCTGCTGCAACGTCGGCCCAAATTCAGGTTACAGCAGACAGATGAGTTCAGTTTTTATTTTTATTTTTAAACAGTTTCATTTCTAAACACTTTTAAAAACATGACATCATTTCCAGAAGCACCAGTTTGCCAGACTATCCTCCCACTGAGTGTTTTGCAATAACACAAGCCATTCCAGTCATTTCAAACTAACTCAGTGTGTTTTTTATAACTTTAATAAATGTTTTGAATTAACGTTTTTATTATTCTTTTTCTAGTGTTCACTTTGAAACTGAAAGAGAGCAGCAGTCACCACAAAATGTTCCTCTGATTTACGGCTCCATTTCTGCATCAATGAAACGCCGAGCTCGGCTAAAACCTGCACAACCAAACCTGAAGTCACCAAATTATGATCATGACTGAAAACAAAAAACAAGTATTTGAAGATCTTTGGTCTCAAGATGAAGGTTGGAGCAACAAAACAGAAACTTTTAGCTAAAGTCTTTCAGATTCGCACAACTTCAGGTTTATTGCATTCAAAATTTGTGACATTATTGACCCTGGTTTAGCACAGAGTCCGTCCCTCAGTTAATCAAGCTTGGCATTTCTGTTGCATCAGCTTTCTGCATGTGTGGTCAACCACAAGCGACAGAAGTGAACTCTGCGACAGGAAAATGAAAACGTCTCGCCTGTGTGCGGCACGTACAACATCTGAAAAATAATCTTGTTTTTAAGATTCTAGGAAGGATGAATTCAGATAAGGAAGAGTTTCATGCAAAGTGTTGCGAAACGTTTTAGTTTTAGTGTCAGAAATGAGGTGTCATGTCAGTTCAGTTGGTTTTCAGCTGATTCCCATCGCTATGGTTACAGGCCTTTAGCTCTTTAGCAGCCTGAGCTTTCACACGTTTCCTGTTCGCACATTCAAACTGTAGCAGTAAATTTAGTTTGCTATTTCTATTTTTCAGCGGCGTACGGTGATAACTTTGAAGTCTTGGTTTGCAGGTCAGAGTGTTAAAATAAAACGCTTGACAGAAGAGAGCTGATCTAAACGGGAAGGTGTAAAATGTTTGTGCAAGGCAGAAAATTCAGTTTCTCTTTCTGGATGTTTTAATGAATTTCTCACATTATTTACTTGTATCTAGTTTTCTGAAAACTCGTTATTATTCCTCGCACATTCAGAGCTGAAAGTCCTACAAAATATGAAATATTGTTACTGCTGATCACAACTGAGTCATTCAGCAACATTTCCTTACAGCAGGGTCTCAATGGAGACAAGAGGAATTTAAATCATAGTTTGTCAGAGTGGGAGTAATATGAGTTGTTGGCCTCCTGCAGTTGGATTTTCTCTGTTCAGAAATGCTTTCTGCAGCAGAATAACAACTCAGTTCAAAACAAAAATTCATTGAAAGTGTCGTATTTAAACCAGATCTCTAAAACCGGCATTAATATTTAATACAAGCAGCTTTTTGGGGTTATTTTAGGTCTGGGAAAGTATTTTGTTCCTACTCAAACGCTGGTTTCCGAAATATTCTCTTTTTAAAAGGGGAAATTCTCCAGATGAAAAGTCCATTCTGCATTTATAGCTGGCAGAAATATTACGTGTTGCAACTGAGAATAAAAAACGGTCAATGAGAAAATCAGACAGGAAGCTGGAGTTATTTTAATCTAGTCTCGATTAACTTCAAGCTGCAGTTGAGTTTGGTCTCAAGTTTTCTGTCTTCTTAGCTTTGCATTGAAACCGACTGTCTTTAAATCCTCAATCTGCTCTTTTGCATTAAAAAACTTTTTTAAAGTTAAGAGCTCCAGACAGAAACTTTAAAAACTTAAGAAAGCCGACAGTTTCCCTCTTCTGCTTCTGCTTTTGTTTTTCTTTCCGGTCTTCTGTTTTTCCCAAACGCAGCAGTTTGGGTTCTAATATTATCTAAACTGAAATACTCCTGAAGTTTAAAGTTTGGTTTTAAAAGAAATCTATGTTTGTGCAGATGTAAAGCAGCTCATCCCATTTTTTATGCTGTTTGCTACCAAAACCTGTGCAGAAATAAGTTGAAACACATTATCTGACTGCTGCTGACCTCTAACCTTTTATCAACTGGAATAATAAACTGAACTTTGAAAACATGTAACTGACTTTGAATTAAACATATTTCTAAACTGATGTTTTGTAAATTGCATTCAGACATTTGTTGTGAATCGATGCAATATAAATAAGCTGAATTTAATTTTGAGGATAAATATGTTTGCATTGTGAGGAAATGTGTGTTTTACATTTTAAAGCATGTGAAAAGATGGACTCTGATGAAGGAAAAATAATTTTACTCTACAAGACAGATCAGAAATTAGAACAAATTGTGTTTTAGTGGCTGGGAATCAAACTTTTTGTGTTAAATAATCAACATTTTATGTCAGTACTTAATGATATATCATAAAAAAATGATCAGGAAGTTTTAATAATGTGAAAAGTTTAGTTATTGGACAAAAAGGGAAATTCTGAGCTCAGTTCTGGAGAACATTTTCCAACTTGAGGAAAGTGAGAAGCTGAAACTTTTTCAGAGAAATTTATCCCAACTTCGCAAAAGAATCAATGAATCAATTTCGTCTGAACTGTTCGGAGAGGAACTTATTCAGTAAAGTTCACTAAAATGAATCTGTAATCATTTTTAGAGGTTGGTTGGAATATTGAACGGTTTAAATCTTGCAGGACAAACTGAAGGTGAATCACATGAATGAACCGACGCCAAGTCATTTCCTGTCTCCTCTCTGAGGTTTTCCATTTAACCTCAACGATGACATTTCCTCTATTCTCCATGGTTTCACTGTGTCAGAGTGAAATAAAGGTTTTTACAATAAAAAAAGAGTAAAAAGTAAAATATATCTGCAACAGGACATCAGAATGTAGCTACAGTATTTTATTTTTGTGTGGATGTTTTGTAAAATAAAGAGGAAAATAAGATTTGTAAGTAAATTTTAATACTTTGAATATTTGATTCTATTGTTTTTGACATTGATGGAATATTTATTATATTTCTTTGAGGCCTGTTTGTATGGCTTTTCTCCAGTATTTGGCACATGCATCTTGTTTCTGTAAGCATTTTTTAATTATTAAATTGTGAAACTGAGAAAATAACGACTTAAAATTTGGAATATTGGTAAATTGACATTATTCTGGTAATATTACAACTTCATTCTTGGAAAATTATGACTATATGCTCTCGTTACTTTGGCTTTATTCAGATAATATTTACACTTCATTCTCATATTATTATGACTTCATTATTGTAATCTTCTGATTTTGTTCTTGTAGGTAAATTTTCTTTCTCTCAGTTTGGTCCTGATATTCTGTGGTAAGGATGGGACTCTAACATGTGACGATGTGTTGAATTTTATGAGACATAACAGTTTGATTTAATACTAAACTGCAGACCAATCCCACATTTAAAGAAGGAAGGAACAATTGTTCGTTTAGCTACGTTTGTGTTGTCATTCCTGTAAATAAATGAGAAATTTAACATTTTGCATAAACTCCGAGGTGTGATTTCTCCCTAGTTAGAGGACTAACTTGGATTAAAAATCAGATTTTTGCAACCAGAGATTATCAGGCAATCAGCTTGGAGATAAAATTTTCTGTTTTAGTCTTTTTCACCAAATTTCTCTACATTCTTAATAATAAATAAATGACAACAAAATAGATATTTTTTCTATTAATCTACAAGATAACTGAATTTTAGATAATCGGGAAATGACAGCAGGACTCAGGATCCTTTAGTTGGACGAGTCACCAGTTCATCACAGAGACACTTAGAGAGCCCAGCTAACCCAACATAGAACCAGTAGCAGGAGTACCTGGAGAGAATCACAGCATACACATGGAAACTCCCTGCATAAACACCACAGCCTGGGATTTGAACCCAGAACAAAAAGGCCTAAATAAAGTAAAACAGCAATGAGATCACAGTGCTGATGAGAGTCACATTGTTCAGCCCTGAAACTCTGGTTCTCTTTCTCTCTGCTGGGTCAAACCAACCTGTTCCCCTCCCCACCTGTGGGGGCGCTGCTCCGAGAACCACCAAAGGAAACGACATAAAAACCTCCGAAGACACTGAGCGCAACTTCCTGAGCAAAATGTAGCAGCATCAGATTTTAGCGGTTGTTATTTTAGCATTTCTCTTTTGTTTTTGGTAAAAGACTAATAACCATTTCTCCTGCTAGTGCTAGCATGGTTAGCACGTTTGCTTTGGTTGTATTTACCCAGAATGCCCCTCTCTATGCATTCGAACCGCACCAGAGTTCACTACAACCGAACTGAGCCCGAGGTTTGAAGGAGCAGATTCGATGTTTTTGGTTCGATTACCATTCACACCTCCCCAAATGAACCAGACTGTTTCAGATAAATGAACTGGAGCTGATTAAAGCGGACCGGGCCGGGCTTGTGTGAATGACACCATCATTAAGTGCATTAAAGATGTTTGGACTTTTGCCTTCGATGATTCCTTACACCCCCTCAGCGAGGAGCTCCCTATTTTTGACTCAACTTTCCGAGCGAACCTTTCTGATGAAAGCGTTTCCGAACAGTAAAGTTTTTGGGTCATTTGGTGGAATTCCCCTGAAGTCAGCATCTCCTTCATTCACATGTTCAGAGCTGAGGGAATCGGAAGATGACTAACCAGGGAGCCGCTTCTGCTTTCGGTCGGTTAAGTAGAAGCGGCGTCCGTCCAGCCGTCAGTTCACAGCAGAGCAGCAGAGGCGGCTGACCAGAACCAAACACTTTCTCCACTTCTTCCCTCAGTCAGTGAAAATGATCCGGTTTGACGGTTTGCTGAAGGCTGCGCTGGTCACCGTCGTCTGGGTGGTCGCTTCTGGAAACGCAGGTAAGACTGGTTCAAAATGAAGCAGGATTTTTTTTGCAAATGATTTGAGACTTAGAGCTTTTTTTAAAATCTTCATCTTCAGATGAGAAATTAGCCACTTGCTGTGAGAAAGTGAACAGGAATGAGATCACAGAGCCGATCCTGGGATTCCTGTTCCAGAAAGCCAATTATCCGTGTGTCCAGGCCATCATGTGAGTATTTTCAATCCAAAAACTAAAGAGCTGCAATGAAATCAGATCTTTAATGAGAGAATTTTACACTCTTTATTCAGAATATGCTAAATAATGAGACTCAACACTGCAAAAATATAAAAAAATATATTTTTCTCTACTTTCTAGTGCAAATATTATAATACTTGAAATAAGATTAAATTAACTTAAAAGTAACTTTTGAACAAGAAATAAGAGTTTGTTTTAAGTCAATGATTTCTTAAAATTGTTCCACTAGCAGCTTATTTCACTTATAAGATGAAAAAACATCTTATTATAAGTGGAACTAGTATTTTTTTTAAACCAATATCAACAGTTTATTTACATAAATAAGCTCTTATTTCTTGCTCAAAAGTTACTTGTAAATTAATTGTGTCTTATTTTATGTGATATAAGAAATTTGCACTAAATCTAGACATAAATACTTGGTCAGATTTTGTGTGATTTTAAGATGCTAACCTTGATTCTTAAATTGAATTGGACTTTTATAAAATGTGGATTCTGTTTTCCCTGCAGCTTTCAGACAGAAAGCGGTCTTTACTGCAGTCAGGTGACGGCTCCCTGGGTTAAAAAGAAGATCAGCGAATACAGGTTTGTCTAAAATAAAAGCTCCTAACGTCGCTTGTCCTTCTGTTTTACTCGTCTATAATCTGTTTTCTACGTTTCCTCTAACAGGGCAGCGAAGGCTCTAAAGAGCGCGGCCAGTTCCTCTCCACCATCGGTCTCCCTCCTCTCCATCATCACCTCCGCCGCCTCCGCTCCGCCTCCCTCCGCTCCGCCTCCCTCCACTCCTCCTCCCTCCACTCCTCCTCCTTCCTCTTCCTCTCCTTTCTTCAGCTCTGCCTCCGGGGTTTCATCCGGCGATTCGTTTTCTGGGAGCGAGGAGGACGAGAGCTTCGTGACCTTCATGACCTCCGGCTCCGGCGAAAACAACTGATCATGTTTCATCAACACTGGAGCAAACAGCCTAGTTATATTGAATTAATTTAGGATTTTTAGTTTCTTTCATAAGTTAAATTATTTATTTGGTAAAGCTAAATTTACTGTTCTGATACAGTGAAGGTTAATATTTATTACCTTGTGTATTTATAAACATTTGGAGTAACTTATGAAGCAGTTCGGACATGTTGAATGTTTACTCATTTAGTTGTTTGTGGAAATGTTTGGAACTTAAGAAACTTGAATGCTTTAATTTTGTATCCTGAAGGAAACATCTGGGAAAATAAGAACTTTATGCATTAATAAATATGATTTTATATAAATTATTTGTTCATTTTGGTCTCCATCTCATATCGTCAGTAGCTCTTAGGTTCAAATCCCAGAAAAACACAAAATCTTACCAACAATTTATTGTCTAGTTTCTATTGTAAATATTTTAGTGCACCTGAAATAAGACAAAACTCACTTACTAGTTCTAGTTCCACTTGCAAAAATATTTCCCCCACAAAAGGCAATTTTCTCAAAAAACAACATATTCAGAGCACTAAATAAGCCAAAACTGTCAAAAATATTTTTACATTTTTAGCCAAAATCCATCAAGTTTAATAGTTCTAGCTTCTCTTGGTTCAAATTCACTAAAGGAATGTAATGCTGTTGCATTTTGGGCAATAAAAATATTACTTTTCTAAATAAGAAAATAATTAGTATTTGTTTACTTGCATCTAACACATTTTAAAAAGTTAAATTGAAAATCTCAGAATATGTCAAGTTTTTAAAATTGATAAATCATCAGAATAACTGTTTATTAAAATAATAGTTAGTTGCAGCCCTAAAAATGTCTCAAACTCATTTAAATATGTAAGTTTGTCTTAAATACAATAATCACAGGTCTTAAGTTTTGTTGTGACACAAATATTTCATCTCTTATATTCAGTGAAGTAGAAAATGTCTGAGTTTTGTGCAGAAAACTGCGATTTGCGACTGGAGGCTGTTGTAGCTACCGCTAACTAGCTGCTAATACACCTGCTAGCTAGCTAGTGAGCTAGCTGTTTGCGTCTGAACAACATTCATTTTTGCGACTGGCTCGCTAATGTTGCTAAACCGAACGATGCTACATTCATTCTGTGTAAAATATATATACTTATATATATCTACACAATTTTCTTTTCTACATGTCTATCATTATAGAGGTTATTATAAAGATTTAATTCATAATGGTGTTCAAAATGTTTCTATATCTGAACTCGGTACCGTTTGAATGGGTTCTTCTTTTTTCCGCTTTGAGTTACCATGACAGCTAGAAAAGACAAAGTCTTATTTCAGACGCAAATAAAACAATACTATGAACATTGCTGACTTCCTAATATAATAGGTTTTTAAGTTTTCATGGATTCCCAAGCGGTCCTGAATTAAGAAGACGGTGCTACTAGTTAAAGCTAACGCAGCACAGCAAAGTTTACAGCCTTCACTTCACTCCGGATCAACTTCTTCAGCCTAAAGCAGAAGGTAAAGGAGCCTCCTGTGTTATTTCCATGGAATCACTTCTGTATTCAGCCTGAAAGAGTTTATGGGAACCAGAGAGCAGACCAGAGCCAGACAGCCGAGCTACTGATCCGCCTGTACACACTGCTGGAAACACCGTCCTGCTTCACAAGAAACATGCAAAACTAATAAAGTGAAATAACACGGAGACCTTAAGGAACACGGCCATATTTTTCTAAAAGCAACAACTTTGAACCTGAACAGTCAGCTGAACTAGAACTCTGACACCAGAGCTGCTCTACTGTTAAGCTATGGACTTGTTGTTCTTCAGAAGGAAAAAGCCTGAACCGCAAAATCCCCGTTACTTTGTCTCTGACACTAACGACAATAAACCACATAATATACTTGAACATAAGGTAAAAACATCGTCCGTTAGAATGGATGAAAAATGTTTAGATACTTAAATAGCACATTTTTACAAGAAAAATGTCGGAGAATATTGTCTACTAGCATAAGCTAAAGCTAATGTTAGCCACAAAGTTTAAAGAAAGCAAAACTCACCTTCGTATCTGTGTATAACGAGGCGAACATCTTAAAACCTTTCTCCAGCTACTTGTTGGGCTTCGGATCGATGTTCATCATTAATTGTTACCTTGGACAAACACCCAGTGGAAAGAACCTTTTTCAATAGATCGGAAACGACCGAGCCGCTTTTCCCTGAACGCGGAAGCTGAGCTGCACAGAGCCCATCGATCTCTACGTTTTAAAGAAACAGGATAATCCACCTGCTGAGGCACCGTTCGCCCTCTAGAGGGCAGCACTGAGAAGAGAAAGTGGATATAAACAAATTCACACAGAAATGTTAAAATTTGCACAGAAACATAAATATAGAACCAAAATAATCTATTCAGACAATTTATCAGCATAAAGGTTGAGTTGGGAGTTCGTCGTATGAAAGTTTGTTTATGTTTTTAACTTTGTTTCTGTCATTTCTGCTGTTACACCTGAATCTCCCCAGTGAGACAACAAATGATATTTCTGTTCTATGGTACAATAATGATCAATGTGTGAATAATCCTGACTAACAGGATTATTATAGTTTTGATATCTATATATAGTTTTGCCTGAAGGTGTCCAGATATCAGTGTTGTGGCTTGTTTTTGTGTTACTGGGAGGGAAAACATTGTGACTTGTTGCATTAAGTCATGCTGAGACTCGTTGCTAAACCTGTTGAGACATAAATGCAACTTCCACAAAACAAGAACATCCTGACCTTAAAATCTTCCTGTTTTTACTTGTTTTCAACCTGAATTTAAAACACGTTGAACCAAAATGTAAAATGTATTACATACTCTAATGTTGGTGCAGTTAAACCAGGCCTGCTTTATACTGTACAGGAATTAATTCAATTCATTTTATACGTTTTTGTGAAGTTGAAAAATGCATTTAAGTTGATTTCCCATTTGAAAATATTTATATTTTAGTTTATTGCCCTGGATTTTTATACAAAACGCCCTGATAAGATTCATTTTGGGATTTTTTGTTTGTTGTATGTATTACTGTACTTTTTGGTGTTGATTATAGAATGTTTATATTGATTTTTTTTTTTTAAATCGTTTTAACCGGTTTTAACTTGTTTCTTTACCGTGGATCTCCAGTTCACGTTTTTTAGAGAACACAACCAAACACCAAAGATAATTAATATTAATAATATTCACTAATATACCTGCTAAGAAGCTAACATCCACTGTCTTCCTTATTTACGCTCAAAGACATTCAGCCAATCAGCACCAAGCAAAATGAACGCAGCTCCTGGATTGGCTGATTTGGCAGCCAATAGCGTAGCAACCTAAATATTTCAGCTTCGCTTTTTGTTTTGAATATTTTAGATATTCTCTACAAGAAATATGAAAATGGGTCAAATTTTATGCAAATATTTTGACTTTTATTGATGCATTTAACCCTACACTGCAAAACAAAATCTTACAAAGGTTTCTGTCAAGTTTCTAGTGAAAACATCAGTGCACTTGAAATAAGTAACGCTAACAAATAACTCTTTTTTTAAATCAAGTTACAGGAGCTTGTTTTTAGTCAATAATTCCTTATTTATTTAAAAAGTTCTTGTTCCACCGGCAGATTATTTCACTTACAATAAGATGTTTTAAGTGAAATAATCAGCCAGTGGAACTAGAACTTTTTCACCAATAATAAGAAAGTATTTCCTTAAAACAAGCTCCTGTATCTTGCTGTAAAGTTAGTTTATTTCGAGTGTACTAAAATATTTGCAATAGAAATCCAAAACCTTGGTAAGATTGTGTTTTTGCAGTGAATCCACAAGTTTATGTCTGAAGTGAAATTATATTTTTGCCATCAGGTTGACCTTTTATTTCCCAGGGTTTTCATGCGCCCACACAGTCAGGGAAGAAATACGACAAAAACTATAAATATAATTTTGTCATTTTGTGAAATCATCTACAAATCGTCATCTGAATTAGTCAAATATTGAGTTGTTGCTGGATGACAAGCAGAGCTGAACTTCTGCTTTTCTCGGTTGAATAAATAGAGGTTTTCTTCCGAGGGATGTCAGTTCACCATCAGCTCTCTGGAGGGGAAGTGAGACGACTGACCGACCAGAAATACTTTCTTTTCTATTTATTCTCCTGAACCATCAGCATGTTGAAGGTCGCGCTGGTCGCTGTGATCATGGCGGCTGTTTCTGCAAACCCAGGTAAGGGAAACTTTTAGCTGAATATTAAATGTTAATTCCTGTTAAAGATTAAATATTTGATTTGTTTGTTGTTCTCAGGTGAGAAGTTGTTTAGCTGCTGTAAGAAAGTCAGCACAGCTGAGATCACAGAGCCGATCACAAAGTTTGAGGTCCAGCGGCCGAATCCTCCGTGTGTGAGAGCCGTGATGTACGTACCTGCAGTTTCTGATTAAAACGGGAACATGTGAGGCGATAGCTTCCAGGATTCTGGTTCGATTTACAGCAAAATAAATAATGGTTTAGGGCAGGGCTGTCCAAAGGGCGGTCCGGGGGCCATTTGTGACCCCTGACAGATTTTATGCGGCCCCCCGACTGCTTTTAAAAATGATACAAATTTGTCCTGTAGATTCAGATGGAGGTTTTTAATTTGTAATCAGGGTAGAAATGATAACATTTCTGACAGAAAAATGTCAAATTGAACAGGAAGGATTTGTCTTTTAATAATTAAGTTTGAACAAAAAGTAAAACCAAGTGAATCCAGAAACTTTTACCGAAAAGCCAAATTTCTTTCTTTTTTTAAAACTTGGGTAGATATAACAAATATTTTGAAACAAAGTGACCCATATCCTGTTCTTATTAATTAAAAGCTTTTCCTTTAACACGCAGGACCTGCTGCGGCGTTTCAGGGCCATTGAGGAAAAAAACATTTGGGCGTAATCTCAGAAATCTAGAAAAAACTTAAAAATTTTCAACGAAAAAAACATTGAATTTATTTCAACATTTTCAAAAATGTTGAAAAAATTTTGTATTTTTAAATTTTTCTAGAAGATTTCTGAGATTAATCACAAAAGTTCAGTTTTTTAAATTAAAATTTACTCATTTTTTCAATCTGCTATCTGGTAAAAATCCGGGTTTTGGATCTACAGTAACATCAGGTTTATTTGGCTGAATTTAGTTTTTATTTTATTTTATTTTATTTTTGGCCTGCTTCTGGGTTTACAGAAAGTTTGTACACCCCTGACCTTTCTCCTTTTTGCACCCTGCAGCTTCACCACTCAGACGGGGCATTACTGCAGCCACCTTCTCGCTCCCTGGGTTTTCCAGAAGATCCAAGAACTGAGGCGAGTTGAAAACCTGAATTTATTCCTAATAACCTCAATTTTCCACCTTTAAACTCATATTTTTATGTTTTTATTGATTTTCCAACAGGAGAGCCAAAGCTCAGTCGTCCACTCTTCAGGTTGTCACTTCGACCCCTCCTTCATCTTCATCTTCCTCGCTCCTCTCCATCATTGCATCCACCGCTGCCCCTCCTTCATCATCGTCACCTGGACCGTCTTCATCGTCTTCGTCTTTCTCCTCCTCTGCCTCCACAAGCGCAGAAAGTGAGACGTTTTCTGCCTCCAGAGATCAGTAGAGCTGCAGCTGATGGAAAAAAACAGAAAATATATTTAATTTATTTTCTCTGTACAACTAAAACCTAAAGATAAGAAAAATGAAAGAATATAATTAAGCTAAATTACGATTCACATTAAATATTCCGTTTTTCAGTGTTAATTTGGTAACGTTATTTATTAAAGTATTTCACTGTGCAGGTAGAGGATAAAATATATTTATATTTATATATATATATACGTTATATATTTGTGACAGTTTAATAAATGATAAAAATGCCTGTAAAATATTTTAAGCTATCTATCTACTTTAAGGTGTTTAACGCTTCACTCTGAAGTAAAACTGTAAAGATATAAAGAAATAAAAATCTCTAATCTAAACCTTAATGTTTGTTTTTCTACATCTTGATTCATTTTCTGAAAATAAAAATCCAGATAAAAGTCGATGTTCAAAGTTTGATCAAACATTTTTATGGACAAAAATCATCAAACTTCAATTTAAAACAACAACAAAAAAAATTAACATAATTGAAAATGTTGTAAAAACTGCAGTTATTTTATTTAAAAACTATTAATTACAAACAGATGTTTGAAAGTTTTTATTTCTGTTAATTATAGTAATTTAAAAGTAGAAAGTAGTTTTAATGTAAAATATGTTTGATGTCGATTTTCAGTCGATACTTTTAACCTGATCAATGAAACTCATTGGATTCTGATTTATCCAACATGACTGCAGTGTATAAATAAACTTTTAACTGACCAGGATTAAATCGTTTTTAACGTCATGACAAATTGAGAAATCTGGAAAGGATCAGGTCAGTAGGAAGAGGTCAAAGGTCAAACTAACTTCTAACCGAAACGCTACAATTGTTTAAAAGACAATCCTACCAAATATTTAATGTCTGAGTAAAAATCCACCCGAATGTTTTAGTTCTGTGGCAATGTGGTCGTCTTGAGTCATTATGAGCAGTCAGTATCTTATCTGAGTAAAGAATGAGGGAGGAATCCTGAACGGGGCGTTAAGCTAACAGCAGCTTCTGCTGATTCACAGCTCAGAAATGAAACTTCCAGAGCAACTGCTGATGTTTTATTGTTTTATTAATTTTAAAATAAAAATAACAAAAGCACCAGGTCTGCAATGAAGTACAGGAGGAATTTACTCCAGAAGAAGTTTGTGGTAGAATGAAGTAATTTTACGTTTAGCAGGAAGTTAGTTTGGTTTTTAATAAACTACGAATAACATCCAAAAAAATTATAATTCCTCCCAGGTCAGAAAAACATCGAAGCCTTGGAAAAATATCTTGTTATAAGTGAAATAATCTGTCAATGGAACCAGAACTTTTCATCAATATTAAGGAATTATTTACTTAAAACAAGCTCCTATTTCTTGCTAAAAAGTTATTTATAAGTTCTGTCTTATTTGCTCTAGAAACCAAATGAAAATAGTTGGTAATATTTTGTGTTTTTACAGTGTAGAGTTAAAAGCATCCATGAAGCTTCAGGTTTGAACTTTTATCAGGAAAACTGAGTTTCCTGAAACGTTTCCTGAAACGTTCCTGAGCTGAAATCCACTAAAAGTTTCGTTTTAATCTCAGAAAGTGATTCTGTTTCACAGCAAACCT
>NW_019369763.1:0-127659 GCF_002775205.1 Xiphophorus maculatus | reverse complement strand
GGGCCAGCTGGGTTCGCCGGGACGTCCAGGTTTACCAACATTTTATCTGTGGAGGAACACAGCTGAGGAATGGGCTGCTTTTAAGGTACGGTCAGTATTATTAACCAGCTACCAGAGTTAGCAAGTGGTAAAATTAACTACATTGTTTCTGGAGACACAAATTTATCTTATCATGATGAAAAAATCCTTAAATAAATTTTTTATCACAATGATAAATTCCAAATTAATGTAAATTGCAGGAGAGAATCAATAAATATAATAAAAGAAAAGATTAAATGCAGTTACTGTGATCAGTTTAGTGGTTAAAAACTCAACCTCTTTATGTAACTTGTCCTAAAGACGACTATTTTAATCTGGGTTTGTTTTTTTAAAGTTTTTATTTGTGTTTGTGGAGCTTTTGACTGCAGTGCCATCCATGCTACAAGTCAAAATGACCAAAATAAACTATTAAAATTCAATCTGTGTGGAGGGATGTCACACAGATTGAATAACATGTTTTAACCAAACATTCACCAGACAGAGACACACACCTGCAGTTTCTGTTAAAGTTTCATTAGTTTTTTGTTGAAAGAAACTGATGTGGAAAAATTTTCTTTTGCTTTATTTCTTATTTTTTTTTGTTACTTATATGAATTATTATTATTTTGGTTCCTTGAAATACCAAAATTTCCACTCAACTTTATAATTTGGTCCTTCTGATGATGTAATTTTTAAATATTAAATGATTCATAATTGAGTAGACTTTTTACCAAATACTTTTTAAGTAATTTCTTGGATGTCTACGTTTTACTTGTTAGTAGTAGTTCTACTCTTACAATTTTTTAGAATAGAAAACTATAAAATTTTAGCATTTCTATTAGCTTTTTCTGTCAGTTTGTAGAGACAGATGTGTTTTTTATTAACCTAATTAGTATAAACTGAAACCTTGAAGCATCCACTCACCATTAATCATGAAGTTGTGTTAAATATTTGAGACGTTCCTCCCGATCCGGAGACATTTGGCCTCCAGATTGATGTAAAATCCTGGTGTTGCAGTTGTAGTGCGTGCAAGCCGGTGTTCTGCAGTCATCTGTTTTGCCTCTGCACCGGCTGCAGCTGCAAGTTGTTTAATGCGCGCAGCGTGATGGAGAACCGCAGCTTCATCACAGAACAGGGATGACAGAAATAAGGTCTGTTTGTGGTTTTATGGTGATGCTGGATGTACTTTAAACCCAGATTCCTGGTCAAATATTCACTTTTACACTGAAAAATGGGTTTTGTCTGCTTGAAATGTTTCATTCTAATTCTTGACCTTTTTATTTGCAGCAAACTAATTTCTACCAGCTACTGTCGGCTGGTTTTCCTGTAAGTATGAGGTGACACTACCAGCCTTTTCTTATGTAACACTGAGTTATTAAATTAGTTTCTTCTTGGTGAGCTTGCAGACTAAGGAAGGACCTGCAGGACCTCGTGGAGAGATGGGAAAACCTGGCATACAGGTAACAAAAAAAAAAAACTTCATTTAAGAAAAGCTAATAAAGCGGAAGATGAGCATTTTTATTTTTATTTTTCCTATTTTCCAGGGGCCACCTGGTGAACCTGGAGAGGACGGACAACCAGGGATCCCGGGAGAAATGGTACATTTTAAAAAACAAAACGGAAAAACAGGACGATAAATTATTGTGATAAACGATAATATTGTTATTTTGAGACCATTTTCAATTAATATATTGGTAATGGCACAATAATGCAAGAACATATTCTCAAAAGAACTTTAAATTGAAACACAGGAACTGGAAGACATTTTAAATATCCAAAATAAACAAAGGAAAAGGTTTAGTTGAGACCAAAACACCAGACTGAAGACTTTTATCATCCAGATTTTGGTAGAAATACAGAGAAAGGAGAAAAATAATAAATAATGCTAATGGAGATTATTGAGCTTGTTTTAATTTATTATGCAATAAATTGATTTATTTCTTATTGTGACAGGCCCAATCGTGATTTTCACAACAATAAACTAAGCATGAACTATTTTAATGAAACAAATAATCAGATTTTTTATTAAAATTATCTAATTGATTCTCAGGAATAAAAACAGTATTTAGGTCAATCTTCATTTGAAAACACTTCCTGTATTTAGACAAGTTTTAATAGAGCAATTAAAATCAGATTTAGGTGCATTGAGGTTTACTTTAGTGCCCTAGTTACCATGACAACAGAAGGAAACCAAAAAGCTTGGACATTATAAGTTTGTGTTAGTACATTTTAATTTAAAAGTTGTAGTTTTGTCCTAATTTATAAAATTTATTGGTGTTGAGAATCAGTCTGTCTAGGGGCCGCAAATGGCCCCCAGACCTCACTTTGAGCATCCTCACCCTATAATAGTTTCACTGTGTACAGAATAGCTTTTGATTGCAATTTAAGCAACATTTCCGTTATTTTTCTGACGTTTCATCCAAAGTCTTTTCTTGTTTTCTGGTTCTCTGCACTCGGGTTCTCTGACAGCGAACGTTTCTAAAAGTTCAGAGTTCAGGGTTTAATCCCAAGCAGTGGCTCCAATAAATAAATAATATTGCTGGTTTTCAGAAATGGATGAACTGGGTACCGAACACACAGCCCTGAGGGACGCCTGTCCCTTTTCAAAGGCTCCAATATGAACCAGGATTCTGGTTTTTCCTGGAGGAAGTTGAGCCACCAGTTACACTTTTGGGTTTATGTTGTCTTGCAGGGGGACCCAGGCCCCAGAGGGCCCCCAGGACGGCCCGGGACCCCAGGCAGAGATGGGGACGATGGGGCAGACGGTCAGCCGGGGGCTCCTGGACCTCCTGGATTGCATGTGAGGACAGATCGGGTTTTAACCCGTTACAGTTCAGCAGAGCTTTGGTTCAACTCATTTATCATGAAAATCTCTCTATGTTGTGTTTCACCTTCATCAGGGTCCATGGGGCCACAGAGGAGAACGAGGACCAAAGGGAGAGAAAGGTGATGAGGTGAGAATAAGACATTAATGATTAGGTGTTAAATGATAAAAGGTTTGTTGTTTTTAATTATTCTGGCTACAGAAACGATTATAGCTTCATTCAGAAGAATTTTAAAAATTCAACAACAACAACAAATGCTTTAAAATGGTTTAGAAAAGAAACATTTCAGGGTTTAATTAGCCAGCTACTAGCTAAACGTTTTCATCCGTCTTTCTGTTGATCCAAACATCTATCCAGTCTTCTTTATTTTCTACCCGTCTGTCCATCTTTCCATCCTTTATCTGAAACTCTTTTAATTTGGATTATTTTCTAACTTTTATCTGGATGAAAACTCAGTGATCAGGAAGGAAAAGATGGTTTAAAAGGTCACTATTAAAATACAGGACGCTTTGGGTCGCCTCGTCTCCATGGAAACCACTAAGGCACTATCTACATGCCAAGAATGAGACACTTTTTTCCTACCATCACAAATACAAACATGAGGTTTGCCATTCAAACAAAGTGTGAATATGTGAGAAAAACCCCTGGACTCATGGTTTAGTATGGTGGAGGGTCTGTGATGCTGTGGGCCTAAGCATTATAAACGCTTTAGAATATTGGGTTTTCCAGCACAGTAATGACCCAAAACGGTGCTTGTGAGCTGTTATTACTGGAAAATGGAGAACATTTTCATAGAAAACATGTTTTATGAGAAACATGTACTGTTTTTATAGCATCAATCTTTTTGCTTCTTTTTGTTTTCAGGGTCTGGTTGGCGACCGCGGGCCCTGGGGGGAAACTGGTGGGCCTGGTGAGAAGGTACTCATCAATAATAATCATTATTATTGTTTAAAGCTGCTGTAGATCTTCTTCTCACTCCTTATAAATCAGATTTTTATGAGGAAGTTCAGAGTTTACTAAGTCATAATGGGCACTTAAGGTTTTAACGAGCAAATCAATTAACTTTAGAGACATAAAGAGGCTTTACTGGCTGCAAAAAACATGATTGGTTTATTATTTTGACCAAACCTTGTTGATCTATTTTAGAGGGGTTTTTATGTTTGCGTTCTTTTCTTTATTCCTGCAGGGTGAAGCTGGGCTGCCTGGTCCCCCTGGTCCTGTTGGACTTCCAGTGAGTCTCTTCCTCCTGCAGCAAACACAAATCTCTTTAGAACTTTAGACTGGACCTATTTTGCAAGCCTCTAGTCGCCATGTCTTTTAGAAACAGGAACAGAAATCCAGTAAAGACCTGTTGGCTACATTTTCAGCTTAAGCTAAGCTAACTAGTCGGTTCTAAACATCTTGTTTCCTGCATTATGTCTGAAAATCTGAAAAAGATCACAATAATTTTTTTTTTACCACAACACTGGCTCATCCTTTGAGTTTGAGAACCTTTTTGTCATGAAATGTGAGGAATATGAACACATTTTAGATAAATGGAGGCTAATGTTGTTTTGTTTATCCTATGATGACATTTTTAATCTTCGCTGCAGGGACACCAGGGGGTCCGAGGTGCAGAGGGGGAAGAAGGACCCGCTGGACCCGACGTGAGTTAAACATTTATAATTTCATCATAACTGAGAAGAAGAAGAAGTCAGAAACGTTTTCTATAATTTATCAAAAAAAGTTTTTCTGTTTTATTATCCTCAATATTTTTGTTGTTGTTGAAATTTTAATTTTTTTCATGTCTTCCTCCAGGGGGAGAGCGGACTGGACGGCTCCTCGGGCCCCCCAGGGCCACCAGTAAGAACACAGCTGTTTTATTAATGTGGTTTTATTGCGTTAAAATGTTTTATTTAATCATAATTAAACTTGTGTTGCAGGGAGCGCCGGGTTTGACCGGACCAGTTGGTGCTCAAGGAGCTAACGGCTCGAGGGTAAAACCGTCAACGTTGAACATTAGTCTCTGTTTCTATTGACCTGAAGTTTAATCATTTCAGCATCTTATCTTTCAGCCATTTTGTTGTAGATTTCCTGCTGTGTTTGGGATCCTTCTATTAATAACCAAGTCCTAATAGAAATCAAATAATTTTATTCAGAAAACGTCTGTTAACTCTTCACAGATGTTTTTGGCAGCAACAGTTTCTTCTCTAATTACTGAATAACTGGCTGCTTAGCAGCTTTAAATGCCCCACTTAGTTATGGAGTTCCTCAGGGCTGTCTGTTAAACCCCATTTTCTTGTCAAAGATTTTTAGGAACAATATTGTCTCCTCTGTCGAAGAATCTATGTTCCTGCTTCATTTCCTGATTTGCGAAACACAGAGGAGTTTAAATTTAGAATATTAAACTGAACAGAAACAAAAGTCTAATTTTTGCACCTGATTTTCATTCACTCTTCCTACAGAAACATTTTCTTTTGATCCAATTTAAGCTACTTTAGACCCACTTTCCTATACAACATGTTTAAACAGTGATATACTCTTAATTTTATGTTTTGTTTTGATTTTCTTTGCAGATAAAATCCTCAAATAATTGTGAAAAACACTTTTAATTGGCTATTTTAATAATTCAAACATCTAATATGCCTTAATATTCTTTCATTCCCGCAGTGGAAACCATCTTAGCTAGCGCTACCACAGAAGCTAACAGTCTTCCTTATCTCCGCCCTTCTGGATTCAGCCAATCAGAGCCAAGAAAACTACAAACACCAGCCGATAGCCTGTCAGCTAACGTAGCGTCTAGCTATTTTAGCTTCCCAAGCTGCATTTTCTGTCAAATATTTTAGATAATCCGAAGGAAAAATATGTAATTTAGCAATGAACTGATCCTTTATTTTTACTTTTACTTTGTTTTATGCTGTATTTTCCAATTTACTGAAGGTTTTGTATCGATTCAGGTTTTGAATGTGTCACAGAAACAAACATTAACTGACTTTAATGTCTAAACTTGGTGAACTGGTTGCTGTTTTTGTGTAAAAAAAAATTAAAAATGTGGCTTGTTTGTTTGTAGGGCGAAATGGGCCCAGCTGGTGCTGTTGGCCTCCAGGGTCCTGAGGTATAAATTGTTTATGCTGCAGATTTTCAGTTTTTCCTCATGTTTGGATTCTGGTTCAGATGTAAAACGGCTTTGTTTTGTTCCGGACCAGGGGCCTCTGGGTCTGCAGGGACAGATCGGACCTCCAGGACACAGAGGACCTCAGGTGAGCGCAGGTTTCTCTGGCTGCTGCCTCGTTAAAGTTGCTGCAGGAGCTAAAATCTACTTTATTTTCCTCCTAACAGGGTCATCCAGGACTGATGGGCGCTGCTGGGCCTAAAGGAGATCCTGTAAGTTAAATCACTAAAACATTTTCATGTGACTTTGAGTTAATTCTCTGAAAATCTCTGTTTTTAAACAGAAATCCTCCATTAATAATAAAAATAATCACTTCTTTGACTCATATATTATTGATTCTACATTTAATTAAAGGAAACTAGCTAAAGTATTCACCTCGCCACATTTTATAACCACAAACTTTAATGTATTTTTTTTTTTTTTTTAATACTTATTTTTTATTGAACATTTCTGAACACATACAGTGGAGAGGTATCAATACAACTTTAATGTATTTTATAGAAACAGAGCACAACAGAGAGTGGAAGTAGAAATGCTTCTGTTTCCAATAAACAATTTAAATAATTTGCCTAACGTGATAGTGGAAGCATCATGATCTGAGGAAAAGGTTGAACATTACGAAACATAGAGCCACAGAGAACTGGTTTACATCAAGGGCGTTCAAAGTGAGGTTCGGGGGCCAGTTGTGGTCCCTGGAAGAATTTTTTGCGGCCCCCCAGTAGCCGCAATTCAAAAGTAAAACCTGAAACAAATTTGCTAGAAAAAAAACTCAGAAACTTTTAGATTAATCTCAGAAATTTTCTAGAAAAAACCTGGAAATTTCTGATTTTCAAGTCAAATATTTTAAACTTTAAAATAAAATTTAAAAAATTCCATGTTTATTTTTTCTATAATTTTCTTTTTAGATTAACATAAAAATCTAAGGGGTTTTTTTTCTTGCAAATATTTTACTTTTAAAACTCAGAAATTTCCTTGTTCTTTCTTGAAAATTTCAGAGATTAATTAAAAAAATTCAGATTTTTTGGGACAGAAATTTACTCTTTTTTTCCCTCCATCTTCAGTGGCCCTAATAATAATAATAATAATAATAATAATAATCTTAATCTTGTGCTATTTGGACAAATTAATTCCCCTGTGGAGATCAATAGAGAAATATTTCATCTTAAATCTTGAGTCCTGTTTGCAGTTGCCATGTTTAATCGTATAAATGCATAAAGTTGAGTATATTTAACATCCTGTCAGTTTTTTGTTTTAAACTCTGATGTTTGTCCACAGGGGCCTCTGGGGCCGGTGGGCCCCCGGGGGGATCCTGGCGTTGAGGGCCCTACGGTGAGTTCAGGTCCTAAAATTCACCTGGTTCTCAGCTGGTTTGTGTCATTTGTAGCATCAATGCTGAAAAACCCAAACGGTTCTGTTGATATGAGGAAATCCTGCTGCCTCACGCTGCCATCTGCTGGCCAATCTCTGCCACTGCATCATAAATTAATGTTTGCTTCTGATTTTTATTCTATATTTTTATATTTCATGAATTATTGATGTTTTCTACAGTAGTTTGTTGAGTTAATTCCATTTAAAAGACACATTTTTATTTTTTATTGTATTTGGCTTGTTTTACTTACATTTTCGTGTAATTATTAATATTTGTAATTTTTACTTTTCTCAGGGTTTGCCAGGCAGGCCGGGTCATCTGGGTTTCCCAGGAGCCACGGTGGGTCGTGTTTTAGATCGACTCGTGTTTCAGTGTGAAAATATGATTGTTTTATTTTATTATCCATGTTTTATTGTCCTGACAGGGGAACAGAGGAGCCGACGGAGACAAAGGAGACGCAGGATCTAAAGGCGACAAAGTAGGAACATTTATTATTTCTTTATTGTTTAGTTATTGGGATGAAGATTTAAAGACTTTGAGTTTAAACAAACTTTTGGTAGAATCAACTTGTTTGTGTTCAGTATTTTTCTCTGACTTTGTTTCTTTGTCTCAGGGAGTTCCAGGGGCCACAGGCGTCTGGGGCCCTCAGGGGGAGCGGGGCCCCGTCGGTCTGCCCGGCTTCCCTGGGGTCAGCGGCCCGCCGGGCCCTGCAGGCACGGAGGTAAAGACTGAAGGACCTCGATCATAATAATTATAATAATAATAATAATCTACAGTATAAAGTTATCCCTGCTCTTTTTTATGACACCGTATTGGAGCTATGGTAGGTTTTTTTAAAAAGGAGTAAATTTTTATGTCAAAAAACTCAGAAATTTTGAGATTAATGTCAGAAATTTGAAAGAGAAATAATTGTGAAATTTCTGAGCTTGAAAAGACAGAAATGTTTGACTTTTCCGAGTTTTCTCTGGAGATTTTCTGACATTAATCTAAAAAACTTTTGAGTTTTTTTCTCCTAAATATGCGACTTGTTTTTTTTCTATAAAATCTCTGAAATGTACACTGTTTCTTTCTGTACCCGTCATTGTGGAAAGTTTTCACCTCTGCTTTATTTCTAACTCAGAACTTTCCACGTTTATTCGTGAACTTTTCTGAGATTATTCTAAACATTTCTGTGTTCATAAAGTCAAAAACTTGCTAGAAAAAACTCTGAAATTTTTAGATTAATCTCAAGAAATTTATAGAAAAAAACTTAAAAATTTCAGAGATTCAAAAGTTAAATTTTTTTTGGCTTTTGTAAATTTTCTGAGTTTTAAGAGTTTTAAATTTACAGCTTTTAAATCTCAATTTTTTTTATTTCTTGTAAATATTTGACATTTGAAACTCAAAAATAAAAATAAAAAATTCTGGAAAATTAATTTCAAAATGTAAAAGTTTTTCTTGCGTTCTTTTAGTCTGAAATTTTAATTTTTAATTTTTACAATCCTTACATATTTGTTTTAATTCCATTGGCTCTGATTTGGCGTCGTAACGAAGAGCTGGACTGATTTGATATTTTCTCGTTCAGGGGACGGACGGTGAGGGCGGCCTGCAGGGGAAACAGGGCAGCCAGGGGTTAAAGGTCAGTGAGGATTTGTGTTTCTACATTGTGATCTCACAACAGAATATTTTATTTCTTCCGAAAAAATAAATAAAAACCTGTTTCCTCCAACATGGCAGCTTTTTTTCTTTCTTTAGTTTGATTTAATTCAATGTCTTGATTTGTTGTCAAGTGAAATTTGCATAAAAATATGAATTTGCGATGGAATCAGGCTAACACTCTGACATTCTTGAAGGGGAACAGAGGACAAGATGGCCGACCTGGCAAACCTGGACCAAGAGGCAACAAGGTTAATCTGACAGAAAATATGTGAACATGTTTTATGTTGGATCAAAGTGACTCATATATTCATATATTTTCTCCACATTGTCCCTGTGTTTTCTCCAGGGTTTGTCTGGACTGAGGGGCCATCCTGGCCCACCGGGCCCAATGGTGAGTCTTTAAACCGTTAGCTTAAAGACAAACAGTTAACTAAAAGTTTGAATTTGGTGGTTAGATTGACTATAGTTGAGTTAAATTGGTTTTTTAAAACTTGGATTTTGCATAAAATTGTGCAGAAATTTTGTGGTGAGTTTTGTATCCTCCCAATCAGTGGTGGGAACACGTACGCTAATGCGCTACGCTAATTTTTGTTTAGCTAACTTTGGAAAACGTTTAGCACATCTAGCTTCTCCTAAATAACTTGTTCCAGATGAATCCTAAAGTGCTGATTTACTTGGTTGTTTTCTAAACTTCAGTCGAATAACAAAAAAAAAAACATTTATCTGGTAGTTTGGACACCTACCAAACCGGCACCATACAGAGGGACTTAAAAGCTCTTTGTTTTTAAGTCAACACAGGTTTGATTCTGATCATTTTTATGAGTTTGTCTACAGACTGATGTGGAATTTCTTGGTGAAATGTTTTATAAAAATACACAAGAAGGATTCTGCTGTTTGATTTTTATGATGCCGAATGTAGAAACAAGTGCAGGTAGAATAAACTTACACTTTTTTCACTCTCCCATTTGTCTTGTTTTTCTTTTTCTTCTTTTGACTTGTGTATGAAAAGATTAAAAATGGCAAAAATGTGAAAAGATTAATATATACAGGATGTAAAAAAATAAAAACCCCTATAAAGCTCAGAAACTTTTAAATTACAAACATTTGATGATCTGGCTGTTGACTCTCTGCTCAAGTTTCTGGTATTTCTATGTTTTTAATGGAAAATGAATAAGTTAAGTTGATTATTTACAGAAAGAAGTTACAATTCAGCAGCGTTCAGATGTTTTCCATGTTTTCTTTTAGTGAGTTTGTTTGTTTTTGGTTGATTCATTTCAGGGTTTCTCTGGGCAAACGGGACCGCGGGGAGCAGAAGGAAAGCCTGGTACACAGGTTCCCATTCTCTGTCATATTCAAATCACATCCAACAGAATCAGAGTGTGTGTGTGTGAGTGTGTGTGAGAGAGAGGGGTGTGTATTCAGTCCTGCTTCACTTTCAGATTAAATGCTAAGATTTAACCATTTTCAAGTTTTTCAGTTAAAAAATATTTCACTTTATGCATCTTAATAACTGAACTGAATGATAATTATAAATGTCTTCATGACTAAGTTTAGTGAAAAGATATTTAATTTGTTAAACTCGTAAATTCAGGTGTGTTTTTGCAACGCCGCATTAGGAGCATTGTAGATAGAAGAAAATAAAGAGGAAATTTTCGTAAAAATATAAGAAAATGTTGAGATAAATCACAGGTTTTTGTTTATAGAAACAACAAGGACATTTCTGAGTTTAAAAAGTAAAAATCTTACAAAAAAACTCCCCCATTAATATAAAAAACATAGTAGAGCACTTGTAGATTAAAAAAAATTATGAAATAAACATTTGATTTTACTTTGATATTAACCTCTGAAATTTTCTGGAAAAACTTGTAAATATCTGAACTTCAAAAAGTTTAAAAAGTCAAATATTTTCTACTGTACAACTACTGAGCTAAATCTGAAAATGTTCAAAATTTTTCTACCAAAGTTTCAACATTTTAAACTCAGAAATCCCAAAGTTTTTTTGGAAAGTTTCTGAGGTTAATCTCAAAATCTGAGGGTTTTTTCTAGTAAATTTTGCAATTTACTAACTCCGAAATTTCTGTTTTTTCTAGAAAATTTCTGTGATTAATCTAAATTTTTGTCCAGCAAATTTTTCTCTTTTCAAACTCAAAAACTTTCACGTTTTTTCTAGAGAATTTCTGACATTAATTTCAAAATTAGTTTTTTTCTAGCATATTTTACACTTTACAAACTCAGAAATTTTCTTGTTTTTTTTTTCTACATATGTAAATAAATATTTACAATTTTTGAGATTAATCTCAAAATGTCCTCATTTTTGGTAGCAAATTTTTGGTATTTTAATCTCTGAAATTTCCAAGTTTTTTTCTCAAAACTTTCTTGGGTTTACCTAAAAAATTCAAAGTGTTTTTTGGTGGAAATTTAAATTTCTACTTTTTTTTACCTTCACTGGCATCAAATGTAATGCAGGGAGAATTTGACATGATTTCATCATTGAAATCATTTTTTGACACAATAATCCAAACATTGTCAGATAATTTTCCTATTTGTTGATGTTTTTCATGTATAAATCTCTTTTTTCTGTCTGTTTTTGTTTCAGGGTTTGCAGGGCGCAGACGGCGGCGCCGGCTTCAGAGGCTCCAGGGTAATCAGGAATTAATCACAAATTAAACAAAACTTTGAACAGCAATTTAAAAAACCAGGAGCTAATTTGTTGAATGAAGCTGAGAGTAAAAACTAAACTACAACTTGAAGTTATTAATATCTATGGTTTTTATTTCCTGAACTTTTTTCCAGGGTTTTCCAGGAAATGCTGGTGAGAGAGGAGCAGACGGGCCGCCCGGGTCACCGGTACGCTGCGCTGACTTTACATTAAACTTTTTATTTATTTAAAAAGTTTTTCTCCTTTTTTAACCGTAATTTACACATTTAGCTTAATTTAATCAGGAAATCACTTAATATTTGCCTTTCTTGTTGCAACATCTTAAAATTAACGTAAAAAAAATCCAATAAAAACTTAAAACAGGTTCAATTCAACACAATGAATTGGAATGCTTGTTTTTTATTTTAGACTAATTTTATTTGCAATTAAACATTATAAACATAAATATTTAACACATTTTTAAATGATATCAACCAAGTTATTAAAATCACACTGATGAAAATAGAAGCAAAAGAGAAAATGTTAAAATATTCCAGAGTTTAATACAGTAAACAATAATGGATCTTATTTAAAACATTTTAAATACTGGCTAAAATATCCTTAGACTAATAATTATAAGTAATTTATTTTAAAAAGTTGTTCAGTTGGGGCTTAATTGACATAATTTGGATTTCTAAGTATAATTTAAACATTATATTATCTATTAAGATATAAAAATTAACACATTTTTAGAATTAAAATTCAATATAACTTTATAAATTCCAGAGAAAAATTAAATGTTGAAGGTATTTATTACACAAGTTTCATAAAGTTGCTTTTTATAATCAGGAAGGATCTCCTGTAGCAGTCAGTGTTACGGCCATTCTAAAAAGCCTCTGACTAAAGACACTGTTGTTGTTTTCAGTGTAGTCTAGTTTTATTTCATCGTGACTTTATTTCTCTAATTCTGTTAGTTTTATTGGTTTTTAGAGAGTGTTTGCTAGTTTTAGTCATTTTTAGTTAAATATTGTTTAGTTTTATTTTTTTCATACTTTGGTTCATTTTCTTGGCGCAGAATTCAAAAACGTTAAAGTCTTGTGATTTTACATAAATATATGCATCGATTGGGTGATGAATACTCAATCAGAGGAAACTATTTTCCAATAATGTAACACAATATTGTTGAACAACCAGCTGATTCTGGTTGCTGCCATTTTGTGCGCTAGCGTTAGCGTAGCCGCCAGGAGGAACATGGAGGGCCTAAAACTGACATAAACTGCCTGCGTGACGTAAAAAATAAATAAATTTCACTCAGTTCAAACAGCTGATAAATAGATTCAAAAACAAAGAAAATTAAATCTAGAATTTCAGTTTATTTTATTTAGTTTTTTTAGTTAGTTATTTTTTTGTTTTTTAAACTAATTTCTGTTTTTGTTTATTTCAGTCAACGAAAATGTTTTCTTAATTTCAGTTTCTGTTACTTTCTTAGTTTTAGTAACCTCGGTTGTGAAGCAGCTTCATGCAGAGGACATCCAGGGTTATACAGAGTAAACACAGTAAACAGTATCCAACCCTGCTTGTGTGTTTTTTGTGTTTCAGGGGCCACCAGGAAAGACGGGGCCCCCGGGATCTCCGGGTCCACCAGGAGAAAAAGTGAGTCGTCCATAATCAGAACATGAATTATTGTTATATAAATGTGTATTTATACGTATCTATGTGATCTGATTGTGATTGTGTGTTTTGTATTTCCAGGGTTTCACGGGGAAACCCGGCCTGGAAGGACCTCAGGGCCCAGTTGGCATGTATGTAAGTGATTCTTCAGCATTGATCTCAAATATTGAATTAACACAAAACAAGCTCAGATATGTGCTAAAAAATTTTAAACAAATTAAAGTAAATTTTGAAACTGGACAAGATTTTTTACAAACACACCCTGTTTCTAAAAGAATCAGAAAACAGTAAATTCCCTGTTTTCAAAACTTCTGCATCATATTAACAAAGTAGAGTTGAAATTATTATTTCAAGATGAACAAATAAAATTTTCTTTTCTGGTCATTTTGATTGAAATTAATAAACTTAAAGGCAAAAAAGATCTTTGTTTTTTTAAAGAAAAGCCTTAGCCAGAATGCTAAGCTACCCTGTTTTTGTTATGTTAATATTTCTGATAATTGTTTTTCTTCTCCAATCAGGGTGTAGTTGGGGCTCTGGGCATGCGAGGGCCTCCAGGATCAATGGGAGAACGGGTAAATAAATACCTCCCTCACTCCCTGTTAATAAAATAATTAACTTAAATATGGATTGATGTGAGGAGTTAGCTTGATTTTAGCTTCAGTAACTGTTTAATCGACTCCTGGATTGATTAGCTGTTAGCCTGAGTAGTGGTTAGCCTATACCTTAGTTGCAATTAGTTTAAATACATTAACTTAGCAGAGATCTTGACTGCTAGCTTGACTTAACTAGCTTTTGACCTGAGTAGCAGTAACGATGTGTGTTAGCTTGAGCAGCTGCTATCTTTACCTGTAACTTGAGCATCTTCTAGTCTGATCAGCTGTTAGCTTGACTCCTGATAGCTTTTTGTTTGACTGTTAGCTTTATTTTATGTTAAGAATCTGGTAGGTTGATTGGCTCTTAGCTTAACTTTTTCCTACGTAGCCGTAGCTTGATAGTTAACATATGTAGCTTTTAGTTTTACTCTTAGCTTCAGTTCCTGTTAGCTTAGCTCTTCGGTTAGGCATCTGCTTGACACTTTTTATGGCTTTATAGCATTTAGCTTTACTCTAAGCTGAGGTAGCTGTTAAATTTACTGTTAGCTTATGTGTCTGGTGGGTTGTTTGGCTTTTAGCTTGGCTCTTACCAATGGTAGCATTTAGCTTGACTTTTAGCATAAGTAGGTTTCAGCTTTTCTCTTAGGTTAAACATCTGGTAAGTTAATTGGCTGTTAGCTTGACTTTTTCCTGTGTAGCTTTAGCTTGACATTTAACATAAGGATTTTTTAGCTTTATTGTTAGCCTAAGTTGCTTTTAGCTTTACTTTTCAGTTAAGCATCTGGTAGGTCGATTAGCTGTTAGCTCAACTCTTACCATTTAGTTTGACTTTTAGTAGAAGAAGCTTTTAGCTAAACTGTTAGCGTAGTAGCTGTTAGCTTTACTCTTAACTTGAGAGCATGTGGTAGGTTGACTGGTTGTTGGCTAACGTTAGCCTAAGTAGCTGTTAGCGTTGCTCCTGCACTGAAAATATTTACAGTTTCAACCATCAGGGGTCGCTCTGACTGCGGTCAACGGAAATAAAATTTTAAAAAATTGAATTTCTTGATGTTCCATTAATTCTCATGATTTTTATTTTGTTTAGCTTGTTTTGTTTTATCTTTTGATGATTTAAAGTAATGGAATCTGTCAAGCTAAAGAAAATAGACAGAAATTCTTGAATTTCGTTTTTTCCAAAGGGTGAACCGGGGATAAGAGGATTACTGGGCCCTACTGGGAAGCCGGGTTCTAAAGTAAGTATCTCTGTTTCATTTTTTTATATTTTTTTGTCTTTCAAAAAATCTCTGACTGCTGAACTGCAACCTGGAGGGTTCATTAGTCTTAATGCAAGAAGTTTTAAAGCAATAAACAGGTTTCAGTTGTTTAATTTCTTATCTGATCTCTATTAAGGGTCTGCCAGGTTCTCCTGGAGAGAAAGGACCTCACGGATCTCAGGTGAGAAAATGTATTTAAAAATCATTGAGATGTGAAAAGGATTTTCTGCACTGAAATGTCTCTTTATGAGAAAAGTAATTTCAGAATGAATTATCTCTGTCCTTCAATTAAAAATCTATTTAGGGTCTTTAATCATCACAATAATGATATAAAATAATTTAAATGTTATTAGTATCTGGAGATCAGCAGAACTAAGGATATGAATATTTATCAATTGGAAAAAATATTAACATTTTTTGTACAATAACATTACAGAGTTTACCTCTGTTTATTTAAAAAAATTATTTCTTTGTTTGTTTTTATTAGGGCCGACCTGGAGATGAAGGACCCAAAGGAGTCCTGGGACCGCCTGTAAGTTTGTACCATATATTACATTTATTTTATTGTTTACATTTATGTTTTTAAAACATGCAACTTTTTTTTTCTCCTTTTGATTATTTTTCTGAATCACCTCACAGGGCATGTTTTGATTTCATGTTTGAAATAAAACAATGGTTTAAATATCCACAAAATGGCAACTATTGCTGAATTTAATTAATTTATTTAAAAAATATTCACACATTATTATTTATTTAAAGGAAAGAAAGGAATTCTGCTTTTAATTTCAACTTTGCAGCTTCTCAATTTTCTTTAAAATTGATAAATCAACACCAGATAGATTAGAATTAAAGTCATTAACTTACCTTTTTCCAAAAATGTTTTCCAGTCACTTCACAATCTCTTGTTTGAATGTGAATTCTTACAAAACTAAATTTCATCTTTAATTTATATTAAACTCATTATCTTAATTTAAAAAAATAAATTTCTGGAGAGAGATTTAAGTATTGTGTAATAATGTAGGGCAATGAATCAATAACAAGGCAGCTAGCTTAGCTAGGCTGGTGGAATCCACTGAATCCCTCGCTCTTTGGTTGCCTAGCAACAAACTGCTGGGTAAGAAGCAGTTTCAAGTCCCCCCTCCCCCCAACTTTGGTTGCCTAGCAATGACCTGCTGAGTAACTGACGCAGCAGCAGTTTCAGGTTTCCCCTCAGATCCTCAAAACTGATTAAAAATAAAAAATAACAACGTGGAGAGAAAACTGGATAAAACCGGGATGGTCTTAACAAAGCTTGGAAATATTTTAGACATTTAAAATAAAAAACTAATCAATAATTATCGATACGAACTGATATGAAACAATTATATCGTGATAAGTTTTCAGCCATATTTTAACATTTCAACTTTATTATTTAAAGTTTAGAAACAAATCTAATTAAAAATCTATACAAACAACTTTCTGCTCACATTTTGATTTTTTGAAAATATTTCTCAGGGCCCTCCTGGTCTTCCAGGTCCCAGCGGTGGGACGGGCAAACCTGGACCCAGAGGAAGCATCGGGCCCCCAGGGCCTCAGGGGCCGCAGGGGCCAGCAGGAATCCCAGTGAGTGGGTACCTACCCTTGACTGCTGATTTATTAAATACTTTTCAGTTAAATAGATTCATAAAGAACCTTAGTTTATGTAAAGTTGTTAAAAAAGTGACAAATCATTTCTGCTTTTTGGTTTTTAGGCCCCACAAGGCGCTGATGGCTCAATGGGACCAGTAGGAGAAAAAGGACACAGGGTAAAACATAATTTATAAAGTTATTGTTATTAATATATGTGTGGATTTACTGAGTGGATTAAACCTCCAGGGTTTCCCCGGACTGCCAGGCGATCCAGGAGCCCCAGGACTGAGCGGACCGCAGGTTGGTTTACTTTATGTTTTTAAGATGTTACAAATTTCAAAATGAAAACATAAAAAATACTAATTTTTACTAAAGATATAGGTTTCAGTTCCAGACTGCTGGTTAGCAGTGGTTCAAAAGTTTCTGCTGTAAAACCGACAGGACAAAGAGTACTGCAGTTAAACTTTTTATTTAATTCTTAAAACTAAAGTCATATTCAGTTTAGAGAAAAACCACAAAAACAAGTGAAGTCACAGTTTATATGAAGAAATCAATAAAATTGGTCATATGAGCAGAATTTGAACTCTGAGTCTGATGTAATTTATTTTTATGAGAACTTTAAGATGCTTTACATTTAAATCAGAATCAGAAATCAGATTACAAGCAGTAATGTAGAAATGTTGCATATTAATTTGGATCTGGCTGCTACTTTTTGTGATCAAACCACAAAAAAAATTTATTAATTAGCAAAAATTGGTCATAATCCGGTGTTCTCCCCTAAAGGGGACTTGTTATAGAAAAATAGTCACATTTTGCACATTTTTATTTTTCCATTTGAATCTCAACTGGTTCTAAAAACAGCCCAACCGTATAATTAGAAAAAACACCCAGCTGTTTTTAAGCAATAAAATATAATAGCATTAATAAGTTAATGTTTTCTGGGGTCTGAAAGAAGTCTCCTGAATAAGACAACATGAATTTATGGAGCTAAAATGGGGCCATAAAGTTTGTCCAAAAGGGAAAAAAATTGAAACTGTAAAATATTTGAATCTCAAAAATTATTTTGAAACTGAAAAAAGTTGTTTTTACCAGTTTCAAATCTTTTTTTTTTTGTCAGTTAAATTTTTTTTATTCCTTTGAACTAACTTTATGGCTTAAAGTTAGCTCCACAGGCACCGCTTGTTACCTAGCAACCCCAGTGAAGCCCAGCCCCGTTACCTAGCAACTCAAGCTGAGTTAAAATTCTGCTTTTCACAGATGTACAGTTGTATAATTGAGGTTTGGAGCCATTTTCACGTGTGAGTGTAAACAATGAGTTAGGGGGCGTGGCCAGCAGCAGATTATTAGGATTTAAAGCGACAGAGACCCTAAAACAGCTAAAATCTCATTATCTACAAATGATTTTGTGCAAAAAATGTTTTATATAGACCATAAACCTGTCCTAACTTGTTCAGGGAAGAGTAATAGATCACCTTTAAGAGCCACCAGCTTGTTCATATGCTTCGTTGTTGTGGAGAATAATTTTGGCATAATTTTGTCTCTTCAGGGTCTTCCTGGTCTTGGAGGAACCGAGGGTCCAACTGGAAGGAAAGGAGATCAGGTCAGTCAGAACTCATCCATGAATCTGTTCAAAATATTTTATTAAAATATCAAATGCATTTTGTACTTGTAGACATTGTTGTGAGGGAACCTTGTAAGTTTCAAGGCAAAAATAAAGAAGTTTCAGTTTAATCAAGCCAAAATTGTGCAAAAAATAAACTTTTTAAATTTAATATATTTTTAAAAAATGTCTAAAGATATTCTTTAACCAGTTCAAATTCTGTAAAAACAAATCTCCTTTTTCTGTCCAGTTATTATAGAGTGAATCCAGAGTGTCCAGCCCTGCACTGTATTGATGAAAAGTCATCCGCATGCTAGAAGTTTTGTTTTTATCTGCAGATCTTTAGCATCTTTTGCTACAAATGATCACTAAAGGAATGTTATGTTATTTCATTTTAGGCAAAAAAATTTTTTATTTTATTATAAAAAAGAATTTTAATTATTTGCATCCTTTAATTTCTAATATTGTATAAAAATGAAAAACCTGCAGAATGTTTTTATCTGATTAATTGTCAGAATAATCGATTAATCGATAACTAAAATAATTGTTAGTGGCAGTCTAATGTGTTTTTGATTGATTTATTTGGTATTACTGCTTCCCCCTGGTTGTAGGGAAACCCAGGCCCTGTAGAGGTTTTAGTTGTGTAACAATGACATCATAAGTGATTAATTATTCATTTAATGAGCAACAATAACTAATTTCCATCAAAGCTTGAATTCAGTGTAGTTCATAATGAAGTAACAAAGTTATTTTGTCTTCCTGCCTTAAAACTGAGATGTTAGCATGTCACGACAACAGTCTTCAGTCAGAGGCCTCTTCAGAATCACTGCGACACGGACTGCTACTGGAGATCCAGCACCACCGTCTACAACGACTCTTAGATGATAAACAGAGATTGAACCCTGTATTACCAGGTTCTGTTTCTTCTGCTGCTTCAGGGGGATCTGGGTTCATGTGGGGCGCTTGGAGCTCAAGGACCCGAAGGGGAACGAGGATCCGAGGGAGATAAAGGCCCCCAAGGGCCACCGGGGCCAGCCGGCAGAGAGGTGGGTTCACCCATCTGGGATCTTCATCATCAGTGCATTTCCTGCAGCTGGAGTTCAACCCCTCACAGATGAAAATGGGTTTTAGGATTGTAGAGAAATTTTCACTTGTTCATAAAGCATGAAATTAATTTTTTATGAGGAAGAAAGAAAACATTTAAACCTGATTCTGTTCAGGTAGAGAGAGTCTGTAATTTATTTTTTATCCTCAGAAGTATGAAATATGTGGAGCAGGAAGTCATTAGTATGTATAAAAAATCACTCAAGTAAAAGTAAAAAGTATTTGTTTAAAAAAGCTGCTCATGTACTGAGTAACTGATGAACAAAATGAAAATAATTTATATTTTAAATAACATAATTTCAAATTAAAGTAACATTTTTCCAAGTCAGTTTATTTCACTTTAAAACATCTGAAACAAAACCTGCAGGTCTGGAGGAACAAGTTTTTTCCATTCTGTGAATGATAAAGTTTTTCTTTTATTTTTAAAAAAATTAATCAAGTAAATGTAACTCAGTAAATCTAACTAGTTTCTACCAAACTCTAAAATTGTCACATTTAGAAAAAAATCTGAGAAATACGTTTCAAACACAAATTTCTCTGGATTTCAAAACAAACGTCTACAGACTGAAATTTTTCCTCATTCTTCTCGGTGAATTCAGCTTAAGCCCGGTGGCTAGTTAAGAGGTTTGTGAGTCAGTCGATCCAGACTTTGACTAGGTCATTAAAACTCATAAAGATGCCTTTAGTTTTGTTTTACAGTGTTTCTGTTATGAACAGCTTCATTGAGTTTTTTCAGTGGAAATCAGCCTCAGTGGTTCTGGTTGTTCTGCAGGGGGAAGTCGGGCATCCTGGTGAACCTGGAGACCCAGGACCCGAAGGAGAGAAGGTAACGGTCATGAAACGATTAATCGATTAATCACGGTTAATCGATTATTAAAATAATCGTTAACTAATCTGGTAATCGATTCAACAAAAGGCCATTTGGTGAAAAAACAACACGGTCAAAATAGATTCAGTTCATCACATTCATGAGTTTTGTTATTTCTTTGAAATATTTATAATTTTAAATGGGCAAAATTTAAAAACACGAACTCTAAATGCTGAATGTCTGTGCTACAAATGATCAAGCTTTCACGCTGTTATTGCTTTTAGGCAATAAAATGTTTATTTTCTTGGCAAATTATTTGTTTATTTGCATATTTTAATGTAATTCTAATATTGTATAAAAAGTGGTTACATAAAACAATCTGCAGAAAGTGATAATTTTGTAAACTGAACAATCAATTAATTGTCCGAATAACCGATTAATTGTTTGAATATCCTATTAGTCGTCCAAATGATTGATTAATCATCCAGATAATTGATTAATTGTCTGATTAATCGTTCGAATAACCGATTAAACATCCAAATGATTGGTTAATTGTCCAAATAACAGATTAATTGTTTGAATAAGCAATTAATTGTCCGAAGAATTGATTAATCGGCCAGATAATCGATTAATCGTCTGAATAATCTACAGTTGCAGCTCTAGAGCTGATCAACCAGTCATGAATTGCTGAGGAAGAGGAAGTTGCTTCTGTTTGTTGTTGCCAGGGCGATGTAGGACTTCCTGGTCAGACCGGCCCAGAGGGCCCCTGGGGGTCCATCGGGGAAAACGGGTCCCAGGGGCCCAAGGGAGAAAAGGGAAACAACGGGAGAATGGTGAGAAAACGTGATATTTCTGAGTAATGGGGTTATCCTGTGATGAAAAATGAAAGTTTGTGTTTGAGTTTTTTGTTGCAACAGGAAGTTTGTTTTGTTTCAGGGTGAGCCTGGAGCAGCCGGTGACCCGGGTCCTGGAGGTCTGTCAGGGCTCCAGGTGAGCTTCTTACCTGGACGAGGTTAAACGTCTCTGCTGGGTTTTACCAGCCAGTCTCACTGGTTTATTCTGGTTCTGGTCATTTTAGGGGATCGCGGGTCGTCCAGGACGACCAGGACCAGATGGACCACCGGGAGAGAAGGTAACACCGGCGCCATTTTCCATCCTGATCAATAATTTTACAATATTTGGGATTAGAGCTGAAATTACAGCTGAATGTTTTTAAATATCGACAGAATCAAATTAATTAATGCTACATTTATCTACGTATTTAGTAAATTATTGCATTTGTCGCCTGCAAACTATTAATTTTTAAAAGTTCCACAATAAAAAAGGTAAATATATACATTAATTATGTACCTCATATAATTTCTTTATTTAAAATTTGTACATATGGTTTGCTAATTTTATTTTATTTAGGGTTATAATTATAATTTTAATTAATTTCCTCATGCAATTATGTTTTTAAATAATTAAATTTGATTAAATTATCACATAATCTTGGCCTAATGTGTATTAAATGTTTTGTAATTAAATAGATTAATTAATCATTAAATAATTACTTAAATGGAAAATTTACCAAATAAAATGGACAATAAATACATAAGTTTTTCTTTTTCTTTTATTTATTACATTTTGCACAAGAATTATTAAATAAAACTAAATGATAAAAAAACTTATGTATGATTGTAGAAAATAATGTAAAAAAGTTTTAATTTCTTTTGACACTTTAAGTAATGACATTTAAATAAATATAGATTGTTTTATTTTTTTAGATCTGCATTTAAATATTGATGTAATGTCATAATTAGTTTTTCTATTTATTTATTTATACTAAGCTTCAACATTTAGTAAAAAAAAATAATTAAATTGTCCGAGGTGTAAATAAATAAAACTATTTATTTTATATGACAAGGTGATGGGTGGATTTAATTTAAATCATGTGATGCCACTTTTTAATATTTAATTTTCTAATGGTTATAGTTGCATTCTTATTTTTGTAATGAAAGTTTTTTGATATTTTGAAACAAAATTATCTAAATATCATTTTAGTGATACTTTAAAATAAATCCATGCTTGTTTTAGTCCATGAAGTTCACCTAAACCTGCTGCAGAATTATATTTTTAAGGCTGAAATGTAAAAATTATCATCGTTTTGCTGTTAAATGATGAATATCTCACCTTGTTAGGGGGAACCAGGGCCAGCCGGACTCTCTGGACCTCCAGGATCAGACGGTCCTCAGGTGAAATATGGATTTTAATCGTTCTGTTTCTACAGTTCCCCTTTCAGTCATTTATTATGTTTATCCTGGTGACTCTGTTAGGGGGTCATTGGACCCAGAGGGGTCAGAGGAGACGCCGGCGGGTTCGGACCGCCTGTGAGTGACTAAAATATCAGAAATACAAACAGCATAGAGAGAAAATTCACCTTATGCTAAAGATTATCACCTTCTGTTTGTGTCAAAGGGTCAAACTGGTCAAGCTGGACCAAAGGGGGATGAAGGAGCCAAAGGTGAACCCGGGATGTTAGGGGTCACAGGTGAACCAGGAGTACCAGGCCCACCAGGAGAACAGGTTACCAAGAGTTTATTTTAATAATATGAGTTAGGGTAAACCATGATAGGCGTTTTGTTGCTAGGTAGAGAGGTTTCTGGGTTTCCTGGATCTGAACTTATATCAGTGGAAACCAAAGGATGTCTGGACGGTCGCATCGACTTTCATCACTTCTGTAACTTCCTGCTGAATATTTGTTTGTAAAAATCCTGTTCAGGATGAAGACGGTCTTCCAGGAATCCAAGGTCCTTCAGGTCTACCAGGGTTGGAGGTGAAACCATGAATAAAATCTACTAATAATCCACTAAAGGCTTCATTCTTAAACCGTCTTACTTTGTACTTTCTGACTCAATTGTAGGGACCCCCGGGACAGATGGGAGCTCAGGGTCCTGCCGGCCTTGTAGGGGCTCCTGTAGGTATCTAAGCAAAAAACATAACAGATGCATAATGTTTGTTTTAAACAAAAACAAGTAATCCTCAAAGGACAGTGTTATTGCCCAGTCTGACATCAAGCTAACAAAACCATTTTGGTTTGCAGGGAATATATGGAAAACCTGGATCTGAAGGGAAACAAGGCGCCAAAGGAGAAAAGGTCAGATTTTCTAAAGAGCATATATCATCACTTAACCTTTTTAAATATGTAAAAAGGTGTAAAATAAAGACAAACGTTAAGCGCTCAATAATGCAAGTAGAAGAAAAGTCATAATGTGACATTTGGAGTCCATAAAACAATGTTCTAGCTAGACTGTTAATGTCTCTTTTATCAGATATTAGTTACCAAAATTATGATTTATATGGTAATTTAAGGAATTAAAATGGGGTGGGGGATAAAGATAAATGTTAAGAGTTCAGGGTAGAGACATAATAAACCAGAACCTTATGAAGTGATTTAAAATCACTTTTCATGAGTTTAATCAGCTTGGTTCAGAAAAACTGAATGAAAATGCTGAAATTATCCATCCCAAAAAGTAATGAAAATACCCATCTATTTGTTTTAAACGTCTATCTATGTACAGCTAGCTAGATATCTAGAGCTAGCCAACTATCTACAGTAATCTACAGCTGTCTACTTACAGCTAGCTGTAGATAGCTAGCTAGCTATGTATCTACACCAAGCTAACCTAGCTAGCTGCATATCTAAAGTAAGTTAGTTTTCTATCTACAGCTAGCTAGATAGCCACCACTAGTTACACTACCTGTAGCTACCTAGCAGCTGTAGATATTTTTGCTATCTACAACTAGCAAGATATCTACAGCTCTTTATCTACAACTAGCTGTATGTCTACAGCTAGCAATCCATCTATTACTGCAGTAAAGATTTTATTTTATTTATTAATTTCTAATTTTTTTGTGGTCTTCCTGTCACTGCGTATATATTTTTATTTACATTCAACCAAAGCATTTGGCAATAACTGCCTAGAATTCCTTTCATTTATGGTGAAACTGTTTCATTTACCCAAAAAAGCAGGAAAATCCAAATAAAGATATCAGAAAAGCAAAACTATTGACAAAAACCAGCTGAAAAACTTACAACAAACTTCTTAAATAATGCATAAAAAGTGATGGTTTAAAACCTTTGCACAGAACTCTGTGTACTATTGAGAGTCTTCTGACTCTTCTTACACATGTGTCTTACTAAAGAAGCAATAAAGACATAATTTCAGGCTCATACAGAGACATTAAATGTAAATTTGCTCTTTTTAACCTCTTCCCTCTGCGTGTTGCTCCAACAGGGAGATGATGGTGAAATTGGACCTTCAGGGAAAACCGGTCCCATGGGAAGGAGGGTAAGGTGACCCTGATTCTCTTGCACATTTCAAATTTCTTTTCCTTTAGAGAAAAACGTGCAGAGAGTTTGTCCCTGTTCTGAATGTCATCTTGGTGAATAAAGTTCCTTTGGTTTGGGCGGTTTGCATAAGAGTAAACATGTCTAAAAGCAGAAGCTTCATGCATTAAACATGGCGCAGATTGTTGTGCATTTCTCTCGTTTTGACACAAACACGTCGAACATTTCCTCAGGGGAGACGGGGAAAGGCTGGAGTCAGAGGGACCAGAGGAGACCGAGGACCAAAGGTGGAGAATACAGAAACATTACCGGGAAGTTTTCATGCATTTGGTTAAATCTTATCTGACAGTTTGTGATTTTTATGTCATTTAGGGTGAAGCAGGAGAAAAGGGGATGACAGGCCTGCTTGGCTGGCCAGGAAGCATTGTAAGTTTTTTTTCTTTACTGGATAAAAATGACTTTTAGCAAAAGTGACTCATATATTTTGATTTATTTTCTAACTTATGGATTTTTTTGTGTTTTTATTCCCACTAAGGGAATTCCTGGGCTACCTGGAGATCTGGGGGATCAAGGTGAAAAGGGAGAAGAGGTAAACTAGAGTGATTAAACTTACTGAAAATTACAAAATTTGGACATATCTTCACCTAAATTTAATGAACTTCAACATGGATGACAACTCACCAAGCCTGGAGATGAAGCACCTTTCAAAATTATATTAATCCCTGCAGAATCTCTACACATTTTATCAGAATTTTATGTGACGGATCAATAGAAAGTAATGCATAATCGTAAAATGAAACACAAATGATGCATGTTTTTTCATGAAAAAGTCATTAAAAAACATTTTTATATTTCCGTTTGGGTCTCCACTGCTTCCAAAAACAACCCAAGTGCACAATAGCAAAAAAAAACAAACTTTGAAACTTTGTTTATGGTGTCTGAAAAACGAGCCATTTGTCAAATCAAGTTTATCGATACTGCAGCATTACGGAGTTCTACCCGTTACCTAGCAACTCCAGTGGAATTCCGCCTGTTACCTAGCAACCCAAGAGGAGCTCCAGCACGTTTGGTCAGCTGGGTTTACCTCAGTATGCTCTGTACAATGGCTGCCGGAAAAGACAAATGTTTTGTTGTTGACTTAACATCCAGAAACCACTTGCTGCATTCTTGTTGGTTGTGCAGGAGGCTCCAATTCTGCTTTTCAAAGATGTACCGTTGCATACTTGGGCATCTGTTTGCAGCCCTTTTCACATGGGAGTGTAAACGTTGAGTTGGGGGCGTGGCCAGCAGCAGATTATTTGGATTTAAAGTGACAAGACGCCATAAAACAGCTTAAATCTCATTACCTAAGAACTGTTTTGTGTAAAAAATGTAATGAACATGTTTTGTATAGGCCATAGATCTGTTCTAACCTGTTCATTAAAGCATAATAGGTCACCTTTAACATACGTTTAAAGCAAAGTTAGGTTTTAAAACAATATCCCAAGCTGTGAAACCATTTTAGGTCTATAATGAGCCATTTGTATTTTACAATATTGTTTGGAGTCGTGATAGAAAGTTAAATTCCTGCGTTTTGGTCTTCAGGGTGAGAAAGGAGACATGGGAATACCTGGACCACCTGGACCTGAGGGCAAAAAGGTACCACTGTCTTTTTAAATGGAAAAGTTTTTAACATGTTTCATGTTACAGAGTTTAGATTGTGATGTTAAGGGAGCTTTAGGTCCTCTTATGGAGGATCCACAGGGTTTAATTATTGATATGAAAAGCAATAAAATGCTGCTCTAACAAGAAAAATACGTAAAGAAAAGTCTGAAAAGTGTTATTTGACGTTATTTAATATTCCAGGGTAGTCGAGGTCCAGTCGGATTTACCGGTCCAGCCAGCCAGAAAGGAGAACAGGTACTTCTTAATTATTTCATAATATACAAAACCTTTCACATCCATAAATAAACCCTCAGTTCATGCATATCATGTATATTTAGCATTTAAATGTCAGACTTTTAATGACGTGTTGGTCAAATATTCCTCAGACTTTCTTAAAGTTATAAACGTTGGCCAACAGGTGCAACAGAAAAATACTTTTCTAACAGCAGGTAGAAGCTAAAGGGAAAATACTACAAATAGCAAAAACAACAAGTGTAAAATGCTGCAAACTTGAGCCACAAAACAGAAGTCCTCCAGGCCACTAGTGGGAGTCGATCACTAAGTCTTGTGTGATCAAACTCTCAGGAAAAAGATGGGATGTCCAGAAAAAAGTTGGAGGAATAAAGAAAATGTGTTATACTTCATGTTTTTTTTTACAGTATTATAAAACAGCAGCATATTTAATATCTGCTACTCCAGACGCCGCCTAGTGGTCTGGAGGACTTCTGTTTTGTGGCGCGGGTTTGTAGCAATTTATATTTGCTCTATTTCCTGTGATTATGGCATTTTTTGTTCCATTTTTTTGTGTTTTGGAGTTTGCACCATTCCTGTATTTACAGTAGGACTAAAACGATTAATCGCGATTAATCGATTACTGAAATAATCGTCAACTAATTTAGTAATTGTTCAATCATTAAGGATACAAACCACAAAAAAGCTAATTTACTGAAAGAACTTAGTATTCAGAACAGTAATTCAACTGTAATTAAAAATAAACAGTAATTCAAGTTCAAAAAATACTTTGATCCCAAATGAAAATTTAATGTTAAACCAATTAAATTAAACCAAATATAAACATTTTGCATTTAAAATAATAGAAAAAAATGTCTTGGTCTGTAATTATCTTTGATCCAGAAATAATCAAGTGGCCTAATTTAACTTCATCTGGTTCAAATTTAAAAAAATAAAATAAAATCTCCTATTAATCACATTTTGCTGTCCAATTATTAATCAGTAAATTAAAAAAATATCGTTTTTTTTCTCAATGTAGAGAATATTTTGTATCATTAAAAAATGAATTAAATTGTTTATTTCAATTGTAACAATGTAATTGTAATATTGCAACAAAAGGGCTTAAGTAAAAAATCTGCAGCATGTACCAATATTTTATTTGATTAATCATTTGTAGAACTAGATTAATTGATAACTAAAATAATCGTCACTTTGAGCTTGATTTGCCGCTCCTCCACCTTTGGATTAAATTTCATTTTGTAAATTTGAATTTATCTAAAAACAAACTTTTGTCCGTCTGGTTTTGGTGTTTCCAGGGAAACATCGGTCCGCCCGGGCCGAGGGGAGTTCTGGGAATGCCCGGCTTACCTGTAAGTAGCTTCTTCATGCTGATCACATTATAGACATAATCAGGAAAATTACTGTCAAAAAAGGTGATTACTAAATAAATTGCTGTAATTAGCAACTTATGCCACTAGATGTCAGTATATCCCACAAAATGGATATACTTTAGTATATTTTAGTAGAAATTATGTAGGTTTTCTTTTTCATTATGTAGATTCAAAATCGTACATGGACATAATTTATATAAAGAATATTTTCTATTAGCAAACTAAAATCTTAATTCAGAACCATTTATTATGTTTATTTCCTAATGGATCAGAAAAAACCTGCAGAACTTAAATAAAGTTAAGTGATCTAAATGTTTTCTCTCTTTGCTGTTTTAAGAGTTATTAAGATCTAACTGTTAATATTGTGATTATCTGAATGTTTTGTTTTATTGTTTGAGAGTTTAAAGTTTTATCTCCTCTTTCTTTGTTTGCAGGGATGGTTTGGATTAAAGGTATGATGTCATCAACAAGATATATATTAAATGCTAATATTTTTGTTTTAAAAGATTTAAAGTGAGCATTAGAATATAAAGGAACATATTCATATATCCATAGCAGGGGTCTGCAACCTTTATAATCCAAAAAGCCATTTCTGCCCTCAGTCCAGCTAAATATTACATGACCTTTGTAAAAAAGACAATAAATATCTACAAGAAATTTGTTGTATTTTAGTCCTAATTTTGGGTTTTCTGTTTTATTTTTGTATGTTTTTTTGAAAGTTGTTGGCTTCATAATGTCCTGTATAATAGCAATATGTGGATATAAATACAAAAGACTGATACTTTTACTGTTTTTTGTGGGAACTAAATGAAATTCTTCCAGTAAAAATAATTTTAAAATATCTGAGACCTGCTTTTGTTTCAGTCGCTTATCATTTGGAGTTTTAAAAGCTGTTATTGGCTGCAGACCTCTCATATACAGTATATATATATATAGTTAAAACCAGATGTTGTGGAAGGAAATCCAAATTTGACCCAAATTATAAGTTTTAAAACAAAGTCATCCCCCCAAAAACAAATCGACAAAAAAAAAAAAAAGGTTCTCGCCAATTTTCCCAGCATTTAGCAAATAGAAACAATTTTGTTAGTTCTAACTAAGCTAAAAGTTAGGCTAGTTTTAGCGACGGTGTTTGTACTTCTAGATCACTAAATGTTATTTATTTTTCTCTTAGGGGTTGAAAGGTTACCAAGGTCAACCTGGACTTCCTGGAAGGAGAGGCCTCCCAGTAAGTTAACCGATCGATCGAGCAATGGATAGATAGATAGACAGACAGACAGACAGACAGTCTTTTCTGCTTCGTTTGTGCAGCAAACATTTCCATTTGTGTTTCTTTTGTTTTGAGGATTTTACTGAAAGTTATTTTGTTTTTTGTAAATGTGGGATGATTGGTTGACCTTTCATGACCTTTATGAATAGCTGACAGCTATTCATATGTTTAAAACGATGGCGGCACAAACAGAATTTTTTTGCTGCACAAATACAGAATTAATGGCAACCATTTTGTTTGATTTTGTAATGTGGAGTGGGGAGGGAGGTGCCTGACCTTTTGACCTTTAAACGTTTATTAAAGTCTTCGAAACAAAAGCAGCACAAATGAATTTTTTTGTAGCACAAGTTTGACACCTGCTTTTGTTGATGGACATCAAATTTGTTTGATTTCATAACAAATAAAATCAAGAAAAAGGTCAAAAGTTGAACTTTTAGACTTTTACTAATATCTTTAAAATGATGGCGACACAAACAGACGTTTTTGCAGCACAAACTTTTGGCACCAATTTTGTTTGGTTTGTGTTGCAGTTTGTATATTAAAAAGCTGTATTTTAAGACGTGATAATTTTTATTTCAGGGCCCGCCTGGTGTTCCTGGCCCCCCAGGAAAGTCACTGAACATGACTTTCACTCAAATAAAGGCAAATCAATCAGTTTTCTATATGACATATGATCAATATTGCAGCTTTTTAAATAAATAAAACACTGGTCTTACTCAGAACTGATTAATATAAGTTTTTTTTGTTATTATTTCTGTATCCAGAGCCTGATGTACATGTCAGACAAGCCGAACTTCTTCCTGATCCAGACGCTGCTGGACTCCCTGCAGCAGGAGCTGCGGCTGCTGCTGGATCCTCCTGACGGGACCAAGCGGCGCCCGGCCACCACCTGCCTGGAGCTCTGGCTCTGCCACCCCGAGTTCAGCAGCGGTGAGAAACGGTCCAACGTTAATGGAACCATCATCTCATTCCTAAAGCAGGAGATACAGTGTCCTAGTTCAAGAAGAATCATATGCTAATATGCTAACTTTTCAAATTAAAAGATATAAACTTGGAAACTCAGCTTTGTTTGACTAAATCCTGTTTTTTTTTTTCTTAAACATAATGACATAAAAATAGAAGAAGGAAGAGAAAGTTTTAAAACATTTATTTGTTTGTATTCCTGAATGATTCTTTTGATCCTGATACATTTGTGAATATGATGTTAAACAGCCTGGATACCCGTTGGTTACCATGGAGACTGAACACAGACTGGTGGCCATGTCATTAGCTATGCAATTACATATATATCTAGATATATATGTATTTAGTGATCTAATTACATAGAATACACATAGCTACTGCATTTCCCGCATTATAAGGCGCATAGAATAGATGCTACAGTAGAGGCTGGGGTTACGTTATGCATCCATTAGATGGAGCTGCGCTAAAGGGGATGTCAACAAAACAGTCTTCGACTGAGGTTTTCTCTCTCTGGGTAGACCACCTGGGGTAGGGATCCATCAGGCCGCCCCATGAGGAGACTATTTGGAGTCACAGGGTCCACGTCTGCCACATCAGTTGATACATAGCCCAAAGGCTTTGAGTTCAGTATTGATTCCACCTCCAGAAGAACTATGAGAAGTACCGCCTCCTGAAGAGGTTGGGAACCCACACAGCTTCGGAGAGCTGCCTTCACTGAACGAACTTCTCGCTCCCACACTCCGCCAAAATGTGGGGTTGCTGGGGGATTAAACTGAAACTTAATCTTCTGGAAGGCTAATTGCCCCTGCAGCGTCTCTGACATATTGGCAAAGGCTTCTCTGAGTTCCCGATCCCCTCCCTTAAAATTGGTCCCACAATCAGACCATAGCTCTGCAGGCTTTCCTCTTCTGGCAGTGAATCGTCTCAGGGCCATAAGGAAAGCATGTTCAATATTACGTTATTTTAAGAAACACGTATTGATTCTGAAACACCTATTTATTGATATTTTAACAATTTAATTGGTTTTCATCAATATGTTCTGGTGCAACAGGCCCTTTATGAACATTCAGGTTTTTGATCTGGCCCAAAACAGAAATGAGTTTGGATAAAAACGAGTGAATCATGGACTATTTTGAATGTAAACAAGAATAAATAGTGAGATATTTGGTGGTGGAATGATGTCACACTGCCAGCAAAGGAAGACTCTGTGATGTCACTGGCGATGCAGTCTGTGATGTCATCAACTCAGAATTGTATGCAACACAATTCTGCATATTTTTCATTGCTTGCAATATCACTGACTAGCTCAGACGTGCGCAAAGCTCTTTCCAATCGACGGTTCTAGTAATTTACGACAGATTTTGACTAAAGGATTTGAGGTAGAAATGTTTCACCAATTTCAGAAATACCGCAACAGGATGATGGGACTCCAGGCAAGAACGGGAGTCTGGCAAAACCCCCAATGCAGCTTCGCTAGTGCACACTTGGATATTTTACACGGGGAAACCCAAAGACTGGACTCCAGTCTGGAAATGGAGAGCGCCAGATTAGAAGACCTGGGAGCTGAAAAGGACGACATGTTTTTAGAAATGTCCCAAAAGATTGCGTCCCTGCAAGACAACGAGAAACGTCTGCAGGAAGAATTGGCTCGGCTCAGACATTCATACAATGAACTCAACTCTAAATATCATAGTGAAGTTTCTGGATTACAGCAAGACGTGGAGAGATATCAGCAGGAGGCGAGACGTGAGAAAGACGCCAATGTAGAGAGAGAGAGAGAGAACCTGCAGCTTGTCAACAATCTGAGAGCTGAGAAGGAAGAGCTATTCCGAAAAATGGCAAGAAAGATTATAATTCTGCGACACAGGGACAGGCAGATGTTCCATGAACTGGATCGGGTTCATGTTTCACATGAGGAGCTAAAATCTAGACATAGAACAGACGTAATGGAGTTACAGCAGCAGATTGAGACCTACCAACAAAAGATAAAGCAGGATCAAATGGCTCTTTTACAAAGACAAAAGGCGGAGAAGCTTATATGGGACATAAACCGATCTGCACTGCAACAAATTGAAAAACTTCAACAGCAAGAAGAGAAATATCAGCAGGAGATCAGATGTTTGAAAAATGATTTACAAAGAGCGAAAGAGGATCTCCTGCTGCCCAACACACTGAGACCTGAGGAAAATGATATACAACAAAAAGACATCACAGATTCCCAAGATGAGGAGGACGGCTCACAGGACCAAGTGGACCCGGTTGATGGCTTAAGTCAAGAGGATTCTCCAGAGGTGAAAATGTCAGGAGAAACTTTATCAGGTTGTTCCAACGATCCGGAATCCTCAGAAGAGACAGAGATCACCCGAGAAACCGTCCTGGAGGATTTGGACAATCTGGATGCCATGCAGGACGGTAAGAAGAAAAACTCTAAACTTTCATTTTGGAAAAGTGTATGGAACATTCTGCGATGGCAGAAGCCAAAAAGAAAACAAAACTAAAGAGTGAAGACTGTCAAGAACATGTTTAATGTTCTGGAGGTTCAAACTCATGGAGGTTGTAGCCTCTGTGTACGGGGCGCCAGGCCACGCTCCGTCAAATTTAAAACGTTAAAGTTTTATCCCCCATTGACAAACTAGAAAATAGATCCCTTCCCAACCCAATTGGAAAAAACGTGGGCAGCACGGTGGTGCAGCGGTTAGCGCTGCGTCTTCACAGAGACCATCTGTGTGGAGTTTGCATGTTCTCCCCGTGTTTGCGTGGGTTTTCTCCGGGTGCTCCGGTTCCCCCCACATCTCCTAAAACATGTAGGTCAGGTCAGTTGGTCACTGCAAATTGCCCCCAAAGATTTGAAGAAACCCCAAACACATGTGCAGCTTTATTGTTAAACTTTAAAATTAATTGAATTAGCCGTACGTTAGCCCTTTTCCCTTCGCTGCTTTAGCGCCGCAGCAACACTGGGCTCAATTTTTATAGCAACGTATTGATTTAAGAGTTAAAATTTCTTCTTTTAATAGTAATGATTTCTGTTTATTTCCACTGTACTTGTGCTTTTATGGTTTGTCCTTTAGTTTACCGTTTCTACTCACTTTTTATATTAAATTGCACTGAATTGTAGCTTTTAAACTGTTTAAATCTGTATTTTAAAGAAGATTAGCCAGCTTCCTCAGCCACATGTTGAGCTGCCCCGGGGCGGGGCACTTAGCGGCAAGTTGCCCCCCGACCTGCATGTCGGTGTAAATGTGTGTGTTTGTAAATGTGACTGTAGTGTGAAGAGCTTTGAGTGGTCAACATGACCAGCAAAGCTCTACACAAGTTCAGTCCATTCACCTGTTTTTCTTTGATAAATCCTGTTTTTCTTTTTATACCAAACATAAAAAAGTTGATTTAACAGGTTTGGATTCTTCAGGTTCCAGGATGTTAAATTAAGATTAGAATTTAATCTGTACATAATATTAGATGATAATTGTAATCATAATTTAATTCTCTGAACCATAAAGAAACCCAAACTTGTTTTATCTGGTTTGTTTGTTATAAGAACAAAACAGGTTTTATAAAAAATAAAAGTTACTGTGTGATCTTTCTGTTAGTCTTTATTTAGAATAACAGATTCAAGGTAGTTTAACAAACTTAACAAAAAAGTGCAATTTAACATGAAAACCTGTAGAAAAGGGTAAAAAGAAGAACAATCCATGAAAGCATGAAAACAGAAAACTTAATCAGAAATAATTTCCATTACAGGAAGAAATCAATTCTTAGATCAATACTTTGTAATAAATATGAAGCTTTTGTGTTGTTGAGCTTATGTGTTTCTGCTTGTATAAGAGAAGGAAAAGGGGCTTAGAAATGAATAATTCAGTTATTTTTTTAACCAGTTTATGGTAAGACAGCAAATTATGTTTTGTTTAGGACGTTACTTATAGGTTTTGTTTGTCAACCTGGGTTTAATTCCCAGTCCTGCAGAATCTGCTGCATGTCATTTCATTCTCTCTCCTCCCAATTTCCTGTTCAACTTGTTAAATAACGGCCTAAAAAACTTTATCAGAGCCTAAAAAACTGATTTGAAGAAGGTGGGGGGACTGGTTGACCTTTGATGACCTCTAGAAACATTTCTGTATGTCTTTAAAATTATAGCGGCACAAACAAAATTTTTGCTGCACAAACGTTTGACACCAATTTTGCCTGATTTGAAGAAGGTGGGGGCCAACCTCACTCAGGTCTATTTACCTGCTACTTTACCCGCCACTGGAAGTTTCTTAAAAGTTTATCTGTTGGTCTGCAGCTCATGGGACCAAACCAGACGAGGAGATGAAAAGTTAAAACACTCAATATTGTCTTGTACACAAGTTCTGGTTGGGTAACAGCAAGATCACTGAGTCTTCTTAAAAGATACATTAGATGTTTTAGTTAATTTTTTATCTCCAAAGTGTGGTGTTGCAAAAGTTTGAAAACATTTACCGTATTTTCCGCATTATAAGGCGCATAGAATAGAGGCTACAGTAGAGGCTGGTGTTACGTTATGCATCCATTAGATGGAGCTGCGCTAAAGGGAATGTCAACAAAATAGTCAGATATTTCAGTCAAACTTTATTAATAAATTACAAACCAGCGTTCTGAAAACTCTGATCATTCCCAAAATGAATAAAAAGCTGTTTTATTATTTTCCCCGAGGTAAAGTCAGTGACGTGGTATTTTGGTGACACAGTTTATCTTTTAACAACAGCAAAGTGTAACATATAGTGGAGGGGAACTTTTCCTCGATTCAATAAACACGTAAAAAACAGTCTGATACTGTTACGGTAAATCAAACGTTAGTGAATCACAATATAGATCCACTTCCGCACCATTGATACGTTCATGTTAAATTCTCTGGCTGCTGCTCTATTCCCGTGTTCTACTGATCGCCTTGAGCTTAAATTCTGCGTCGTAAGCGTCTCTTAATAGGAGCCATTTTGGGGTCTTTACACAAAACCCAGTGTGCACCGCGCGCTTCTTCTTCTACAGGGGAAAATGAAGTCGGCGGCTGCTTACCGTAGTTGGAAGACCTGTTGTGTCTCAATATTGGTCCATATATAAGGCGCACTGGATTATAAGGCGCACTGTCAGCTTTTGAGAAAATTGAAGGTTTTTAGGTGCGCCTTATAGTGCGGAAAATACGGTACTTGAAAATGCTTTGAAAACACTTGAATTTTTCTTCTTTTTTTTTAGTGTATGAACCTTAACATTTAATAAACACACCGTGTCTTGTTCAGTTTGGAGGAGACTGGAAGCCAAAATTCAAGATGGCGGAGGAATATTCGCTGCAGCGTCTTCTTCCAGATATGGGCAGGACCAACCTGTCCGGTAGTTCAGCGAACGTTACACACCTCAGCATGGAACCAGGCCTCAGATAGTGCTGTAAATCAATCTCATGTACTCGCTGCTAAGTGCAGAAACAACCTACATTACAGGAAAAACGTTTATCTACCGTCATCGGTGGCTAGGCTAACTAGCCTTAGCATTCATGACATGCCATGCTAGCGGCAGCATAGCAGAGAGCAGACAGAAAAGTGAATGACAACACTAAGCTCCACCTCCTGGCTCTGATTGGTTGCTTCTAGTTGCCACTGGGAGCACTGGGAGAAGACAGAGGAGCTTGATTTTTCACAGATTATTTGTCTCATACCAAACTGTTACGACACAACGACAGTTTTTCTTTAACCGTTTGTTTTTCTTGACATGTGAACTCCAGCTCTACCGGCTGAAGGACGGATCGGTTCTCCGGCCCTCCTCTGAATGTCTCTACCTTCTTCTCGTCTCCCTCCTGAAGCAGCTGCATGTTGCTGCGCCGCTGGCTGTCGGTCCGCCGCAGCGTGGCGCTCCGGTGCTCGGGTAGATCCGGAGGAGGAGACACGCTGCGACCCTGAGGATCCACCCAGGTGTAAACGTGGTTGGTGACGTAGCCGCCCGGGATCCGCCCGACTGAGCGCACCGACAGGTTCAGCTTCTTGCTGCCCTTCAGCACCTGATGAGGCGACAAGAACGAAGCAAACAGGCGTTTCACAAACAGAAAGAGGAGGACGAATCTATCAAAACATGAATTTATTGCCAGAAAATGGCTCTGTGGGTTTTTTCATAAGTAGTAGAAACTCAAATAGAAGTGCACAAACATGAAAAGATGTGAATTTTGCGTGGCAGGTTATTTAATAGATTCAAACCAGCAGCTGCAGGTAACACCAGAGAGAGGAGGAAATGTGAGATTACAGGCAGAAACAACAGATTCCTCTCAGGTTCTCAGTTGAGCCTCTGACAGCTTTTCTACAAGCTGACCTGCAGCAGATCAGCGAGTTCCTGTTAAAAGTTTAGACAAATCAAAGTGAACGGAGCTGAAGATCCAGCTGGTCAAGAGTTTTTTTTAAATAAACACGAGTTTCTACTGAGCAACAGGACTGATGAGAAACGGCTCTGAAATGTTTGTTGGTGGTACAGAAGATTAAATCATCCCTTATTTATTTACACTTTTCTTCCAAAACTATTCCCTCTTTAGGGTCGGACTGTTTAAAGAAAACTAAAAGTAGATAAAAGTCGACAAAAAGAATTTATTTGAGGCTGATATCATCCTCAGTTTGTTTCACATTTATATAAACATACAGAGAAATCTCAAACATTTCATCCAAACAGAGGTTTTAAATTTAAATGTATTTGTTTACATTTGGTAGATTGATTTAAGTTTATACAGGAGAATGCTAAAGAATCCCAAGATCTATGGTACGGAAAGCAAACAGGGTTAAAAATCAGCTTGTTTTCTACGGAAGAGGATTACGACGAATGAATTTAATTTCAGAATTCTGACTTTTTTTAAATTTTACTTTTCTAAGAAGGTAAAATTTTCTAGAGATGTTGTTTTCTAAGAAATTTTAGAAAGTAAAATTTAAAAAAATGTTACTTTTGAAAATGTCAAGCTTTTTAGGGATACTTTACTTTTGGTTAAAAAAACATTTTTTTAGCTAAGAAAAATTTAGTAAAGTAAAAATACTTTTGTTACTTTTTAGAAAGTAAGAATTTACTTTCTAAAAATTTATTTTTTAGAAATTTTGAGATTTATTTTCCCTCAAAAAAATCCAACTTTTTAGAGAAAAAAGTCAAATCTCAAATTTAGACTTTTTCTCAGAATTATTTCTTTTTTCTTACAGATCTGACTTTTCACTCAAAATTTAAATTTTTTTTCTCAGAATTCTCACTTTAAAATAAAAACATTTAAATAAAAAAGATGAAAAATTTCAAACCAAAAAGTTACTGCAGCATTTGGTTAAGCCTAATATTAACAAAAGCTAATTATTTGCAGAAGCAGCTCATTTATCCAACTCCTGTTTCATCTTATTTTAATGTAATTTCGTGAAAAAAAAATCCTTAATCTGGAGGCATCCAAGTAAACAAACAGCGTCTCTTCCTTCCTGATCTAAACAAGCAAACGTCCAGCATGAATCCTTTTTATCCGTCTTCCATCAGTTCTTGCTAAGAAAAAGCTGAAAGCTTCAGCTGAAATCTTTATCGGCGTTTCTCCTGTGGAACAAGTCGAATTATTCCCCGTCAGTGAATGAGAGCAGAGAGGGTCAATCTCTCCACCCAGATGGATCAATTTCTCAATCTGGGTTTGTGTTTGGGAGATAATAACTCCACTTCAGAGGCAACAAAACCCGGTCAGCTGAAAAATAAAAAATAACCAGAAAAAAATCCCAGGTTCTCAAAATCTGCCTCCTCTTCCTCTGCTCATGGGAAACGTCGATGCAAAACCGCAGACAAAATGTGAGAAACTTTCATGTGTTAAATACATATAAAAGTATTAATCGGATTAATTAAGCAAAGTGTGTTTTCATGGCTCTCAGTTGTTCAGCATGTCTTCAAAAAAATCTGCAAACAGACAAATGTGCTGAGCTGGTGGCAGAGTTGGGAAGTAACTAGTTACAATTACTCAGTTACATTTACCTGAGTAATTTTATTATGAAGTATTTCTGCTCCTACTTGAGTAAAATGTCTGGATTTTCTACCCACAGAATGAAAAACAAACATGTTTTAACCCAAAGTTCACCTGACAGACACACACCTGCAGTTTTTATTAAAGTTTCATGAATATTTTATGAAAAAAATGATTTGGAAACATTTGATTTTGCCTGATTTTGTTATTTTTTGTTACTAATATGATTTGCTGTCATTTTCATTCTTAAAATACCAAAATTTCCACTTAACTTTTTATTTTGGTCCAGGTAATGTAATTTTAAAATGGTTGATAATTTGATCAGTTACTCAGTATTTGAGTAACTTTTTTACCAAATACTTTTTGCTTTTACTTTAGTAATTTCTTGGATGGATACTTTTTACTTTTACTTGAATAAAAATATGTTGCAGTAGTTCTACTTTTACTTAGTAGCTGCCTAGAAAGGTAAGTAAGCAGCTGACCGGCTAACCAGCTAGTCCAAGTTGCAAACTGTTGACACAAAATATGATTTGGTAAAATTTTATCAGAAACAGGAATGAACACAAAAAAAGAAGAAAAAAAAAACTGATTTCAGAAAAATAAATATATAAATCAGATTACAGCAAAAACAAAAAGATTTTATCAAAATCTATTTCAGCAAAAAATAAAAATACAGAGAAAAACAAAATCAGATTTTACAAGAACTAAAAAGCTAGCCAGTGTGGGGAAGTTTTACCAAATACTTTTTTACTCTTACTTGAGTAATTTCTTGGATGACTAGTTTTTAATTTTACCTGAGTAAAAATATGAAGTAGTACTACATATTTGGGTACTCTGCACTTCTGGCTAGTTCCTGTACTTATTAACTGCAATGAAAGAAGCTTTTAAGTTTTGGAGAATGTCATTTTTCTCAGACTTGTATTCATTTTCTCAGACTTTCTCATGAGATCCAGATAAAACACATTCAGGTTTGTCTGCTGCAGCATTGAAAACCTTTCCCAAGGTGAAGCGCCGGCGTCTTACAGCTGAACGCGCGGCGGTGTGGCGTCGCTCTGAGCTCATTAGCAGTTTGTTGGAGTTGAAATCAGGACGACGCAGTTAGCAGGTTGTTTATGCAGCGCTTCACTTTGCATAACGGGAATAACAGAGAGCAAGAAAATACCTTTGTTAGGAGAAATAAAAGTTGTGAAGAAGCCGTTTCCTGTGCAGTAAGTGGGACATTCGGCGCGTTGTAGTGGAACTGGGACATGTTGGGGTTTGGAGAGGCTGCTGTGTATTTTCAAGGTAAAACTGCGACATTTCTGCAGAGGAAGCTTTGAAACAAATCAACAGGAGGGCAGAAAAACGCAGGCAGGAGCTGGAATCTCCAGATTCTGAGATTTATTTGCATTGACGGCTGCAGTGATGCAAGAACAGGAGTTTACAGCCGAGGGGAGAAAAACGGGTGGAAAACTTCGGCCGAATGGAGAACAATGAGACAGACATTGCTTCATTAGGTTGCTGAATAACGGCAACTTTCTGCTTCAACAAAACCCTACAGAGCTCCTCACAGACGCTCTGGTAAAGAAGAATTTAAAGTCTCAATATTAGTTAATTGTTCACTAAATTTAAAAAACTTTAAAGTTGTTTACGTTTAATTTCTCCCCGTTGGAGTGAAAGTCTGGAGTCAAACTAGATGGAGATGTTGAGAAATTAAAACCGTCTGAATTAACGCAAATCACAATTATTTCTTTTGTTTTTGCTAAAATCCGATTTCATTTAGCTAAAATACAAATTTTTTTTAAATATTAGAATTTTTTGCTAAAATTTAAGTATTTTTCTAAAATTTTATGTTTTTTAAAAAATTTTGATTGTTTTTGTTAAAACATCTAGGTTATTTTTTCTCTTGCTACTACATTTTTGCTAAAATATCAGATTTTTTTTCTAAAATTAGATTTTTTGTTAAAATCAGATTATTTTTGCTAAAATTTGCTATTTTGCAAATTGTTTTTTGCTAAAATATCAGAAATGTTTTTTTTGCTAAAACCTGACGGTTTCTCTAGGATAGAGCAACTTGTTTTAAAACAATAATTCCTTAATATTGATGAAAAATAAGTTCCAATGGCAGAATATTTCACTTATGGGGAAAAATATGCTGTTATAGATTAAATAATCTGCTGGTGAAACTAGAACTTTTTCATCAATATTAAGGAATTATTGACTTAAATCAATCTGTAAAATCTTACTGAAAGGTTACTTGTAAGTTAGTTGTGTCTTATTTCAGGTGTACTAAGATATTTGCATTTAAATCCAGACACAAAATACTTGGTAAGATTTTGTGTTTTACTTTTCTCTGATAATTAAATGAGTTTGATGGTCTGAACCATTCCAGTGTGAGAATCTTGAGGACAAATATATTTGTATAACCTGCAGAGAGAGCAGCAGAGCTGGAGGTGCAGCGGAGAAAGGCTCCCCGACCCGTAAATAAGACAGAGCTGTAATCAGCGCCATGGTGGCTCTAATGCTTCACTCCTGCAGGAGAAGTGCTGATTGTGACCCTGGGCTGATGAAGCTGCGCTGCTCCTGAGAGTGGCACCAAAAACAGACGGCGAGCTAAAAATAATGGAATACATTACGGAGCAAAATGGGAAACAGCATCAACAGGTGAAACGGCCTCAGAAAACACAAACCGGCCTCATAAAATGTCAGGAAATCCATTCCGGGATTAATTTCAATCCCACTTTTAACCCCGGCTGGAATTAAACCGCAGTCCTGCTCTCATCAGGGCCCGGATGAGGTTTCCGTCTGGACAGATGGAGTTATGAGGCAGAAAGAAAAACACTTTCCCACTCCTCTGTTAAAAGCATTTCTCCTCCTGCCAGCAGCGCTGATTTGAAAGCTCTCCAATTCTTGTTCATGCTAATTACACACAGAGAAAAACACGCAGATTCATTGAGGCGCGCAAAGCAGCCAGTCTGTCACACAAAGCCGAGAAAAGAGCCGCGTCTTGTCTGACGGAAACCTGCAGACAGTACAGGTACAGCGGCGCAGCAGACGGGTAAATTGCCTTTCACCCTGGTTATTTACTGCTGTCAGAGGAGATCTGTCAGCCGCAGCTGATCGCCTTCACACCGGCACAACGGCGGGGCAGTGTGTCCAAAAATAATAAATATATATACACAGAAAAACAACAGAAATGACTGACACGGTTGCTAGCGCCACGTTGCTTATAGAAGCTGATGGTGAAGCTGTTATTGTTAAATCTATTCTTCATGAGGTTTTATTGTGTTTCAGTGGGAATCAGTGGTTTGGTGCTTTAACCTGCGGCTCTCTACGTGATCCAATGTGGAGCCAAAGTTTTCTGTGGATTTGTAGTGTGAAATTTTGCGCGTGCGCACAACGCTGGAGGGTAAAAACCGGCTGTTTTACCTGCCACCTGTAGCCGCGCTGCAGCGGTAGAACATCTCAGTTAACTAAATGAAACCTGGAAACGTAGGAATTATTAATTCAGTTCGATGCGTCACAGCAAAGGGTAAAATAACGCAGAAAAAATCGTCAAAGAGCAGCTCAAAACCATGTTTATCTCGCTCTCTGTCGGCTTTACGCTAAAGACTCGTTGCCATAGCAACCGACAACAACGCCATTTTGTGTTTCAGGATTCAACACTAAAAAAAACACAACACTCAAACATTTCCCACCCAAAGAACAGAACATTCAGTCCGGTACAGTTTTATGTTTTCAGGCTTTACGTTTATTTTTCGATTATTGAGTGATCACTGTGGTAGTTTAGCTACCCCTGCTATTAGCTAAGCTAACTTAGCATCGGTGGTAGATAGCTAATTTAAACACCTGCTCTACTGATAATGTCTGTCAGGGTTGTTAAGGTCAACACTCCAAATTCCACAGCACATCTACATGTTCAAGTTGTCATAGTCAAGCTAGCGTAACTGAACTGTTAAACTGTTATTTAATTTTAAGAAACACTTACATTCAGATTTTTGATATGGGCCAAAATAAAAACGAGTTTGACACTGCTGCTAAATTTATACTAAACATTTATATGCTAAGCGCTTTAAACTTACTTTTTTGTGCAGTACAGTTGATAAAAAATTTAATTAAAATGAAAGAATGCTGGTTTTTAATTTGACCATAAAATAAAGCTGTATTTAAGTGCAGAACCCAATAAGCCGATTTTCTGGTTATAAGTGAAGTTTTTCTGTGAATGGTGCAGAGCCTAGATAAGCTCTGAAGGAACAGAATGGAGCGTCTAACTTCTGCATCTCTGCGTTGGATGTAAACCTACTTTCTCTCTGATTTCACACTTAGATCCATGCAGCTCCTCTGCAGCGGCGCCGAAGCCCCACTGAGCCATTTTAAAAAGGCGCTGCAGCCCTGAGGGGCTTTGTGATCATTTTAGGGGCGTTCTTCATGAGAAATACCCCTGATTTTCACTTCCAGATGTCTGAAAATTATTTTAATATAACAAGGGACAGGATGTGTGATAGGGGCTAATTCACAGCGTGTTCCTCAGATATTTTCTTTAATTTGCATATAAAAACACCTTTCAGTGGCGCTCGGCCGCAGCAGCTGTCATTGTGCACAACGTGTGCTGTCTCGCTCCTTTCTGACTCGCATCGATTCAGGCAGTTGAGATGCAACAGGGGGGCGATTCGCTGCAAGTCCTACCTGGAAGATACGCTGGAAGGAAACTCACAATACTCCCAAACTGAAAGGCTTTTTCTGCAGCGCAGCAGGAAAAACATCCAACACGTCCCACAAAGCACGACTGAAACGGACTAACAGAAACAGACGATTCACAGCGATTATGGTCAGAAATAAAGAAAAATCCACTTTTCACCTCACTGACGCATAATTACACAAAAACATAAAAAACAAACCCAAAGGCTGGGATTAAACTCCATAGAAGAACGAAAACGCTACAACTTTAAATCTAAATTAGAGCAAAACAGTTTAGTACTTTATAATAACACATGACTAATAAATAGTTTACAGAAATGCTATTAATTCATCTATAAACTCTTTATAGATCACTAATAACTGCATTGATTAAGGATGAGAAGGAGACAGAATCTACTTGCCAAATAGTGAAGCAGGTTTGTTCACCTTCATATTATGTCTGGATTTGTTATACTAAACATTTCATTTCATAATTGTAAGCATAATTTATAAATATGAAATTAAATTAATAATTCATAAACCCTCATTCTCACTCTTAATGTATAATAAACAGTTAATAATTTATAAAGTGTTTATAGATGAATGATTACATATCAATAAATTGTTTATTAGCCATCTATAAGGGGAGCCCTATTGTACAGTGGTGTCCACTTCGAAAAACTAGTTTTATAAAGAATATTTTTACTCAAGTAAAAGTAAAAAGCAGCCGGTCAAGAAATTCCTCAAGTAAGAGTGAAAATCCGTCCGACCGTCTTCCGCTTATCCGAGGTCGGGTCGCGGGGGTAGCAGCTTCAGAAGGGAGGCCCAGACTTCCCTCTCCCCAGCCACTTCTTCTAGCTCCTCTAGGGGGATCCTGAGGCGTTCCCAGGCCAGCCGAGAGACATAGTCCCTCCAGCGTTTCCTGGATCTTCCCCGGGGCCTCCTCCCGGTGGGACGTGCCCGGAACACCTCACCAGGGAGGCGTCCAGGAGGAATCCTGACCAGATGCCCGAGCCTCAACTGGCTCCTCTTGATGTGAAGGAGCAGCGGCTCTACTCTGAGTCCCTCCTGGATGACTGAGCTTCTCACCCTACGGAGAAAACCCATTTCGGCCGCTTGTATTCGCAATCTCGTTCTTTCGGTCATGACCCAAAGCTCATGACCATAGATGAGGGTGGGAACGTAGATCGACCGGTAAATCGAGAGAATCGCTTTTTGGCTCAGCTCTCTCTTCACCACGACGGACCGGTACAGCCCCCGCTTCACGGCAGACGCTGCGCCAATCCGCCTGTCGATGTCCCGCTCCCTTCTTCCCTCATTTGTGAACAAGATCCCGAGATACTTGAACTCCTCCACTTGGGGCAGGACACCCCCCCTGACCCGGAGAAGGCACTCTACCCATTTCCTGCTCAAGACCATGGCCTCGGATTTGGAGGCACTGATCCTCATCCCGGCCGCTTCACACTCGGTTGCGAACGGCTCTAGCGAGAGCTGCAGATCACGATCTGATGAGACCAGTAGGACCACATCGTCTGCAAAAAGCAGAGATGAGATCCTAAGGCCACCAAATCGGATCCCCTGAACACCTTGGCTGCGCCTAGAAATTCTGTCCATGAAAGTAATGAACAGAATCGGTGACAAAGGGCAGCCCTGGCGGAGTCCAACTCTCACCGGAAACGAGCCCGACTTACTGCCGGCAATGCGGACCAGACTCTGACACCGGTCATACAGGGACCTGACAGCCCGTATCAAAGGGCCCGGTACCCCATACTCCAGGAGGACCCCCCACAGAGCTCCCCGAGGGACACGGTCGATGTGGGCAGGAAGACCGCTGTAAATAAACCAGCCTCACAGTCTGAAATGATGTCAGCAGGAACGTTAGGAGTTTATTTTTGAGTGATTCAGTGTCTTGAAGCCATAAAAAAGAAGAGATTACAACTGTAGTGTCAAATGCTAAAGATTGACAAAGTTTCAAACTCAATACAGATTCAACAAACCTAAAATACCAATTTTTGATACAGTGGCAATGTTGTTTTTTTGTTCTTTTTGTTGAAGGGACAAGATCTCTGATGATTATTTAGACCCGCTGCCATAGCAACAGGCAACAACGCCACTTCATGTTCCAGGATTCAACACAAAAAATAAACACTCAACCATTTCCCACACAAAGAACAGAACATTCAGTCTGTAAGAGTTTTATGCCTTCAGGCTTGTTGTTTGCAACTATTAATTAGTGATCACTGCAGTGGATTAGCTGCGGTTGCTATTAGCTAAGCTAACACAGCAGTGGTTGATTAGTCAGCAATGTGGACCTGCTTTGTTGACGATCTGTCAGAGTTGGTGTTTATGCTGACTTTTTTTATTTTGAATTTAACCGAAACACACACAATTCCACAGCATATCTACATGTTAAGATTACCATAGTCAAGCTAGCATAGCTGACCTATTTCCCTCTCCTTGCTAGTTTTTTCTTAATTAAAACTTTTCTCTGACCTTGTTATCTAGTTTTCGTAGTGTTGAAAATTATTAGCAAAGCTCTGCATCCCTTTATTTTTTATATCAGCCGTATATTTAAGATTTAGTGCCTTATAGTAACAACTTAACAGCTAAAACCAATGCTAGTCATTTCCAGTGAGCAGCTTTTTGCCCTCCAGTAGGGAGATGGGGGCGTGATTTTGAACTATAATTATAATTCAGGGCCGCAATCATTTCAGTACTTGAAATGGTTGGTTAATCAGATTTTTTAATCTGATTAACCAATTAATCAGATTAAAAAACTGGCACATTCTGCAGATATAAGCTTAAACTCATTTTATACAATACTAGAAATACATTAAAAGATGCTAATAAGTTTCTGAAAAAATAAACATATTGCATAAAATGCAATAATTCGGCATTCCTTTAGCAAAAACTTGATCATTTGTAACAAAGTAACTAAAATACTTCTAACATTAGCATGTTAAGCATTTCTTACTTTTTTAAAACCGTATACTCCAGCTGACGCGATTAATCCGATTAATCGTCCTGGAAGCTAATATTTATACAAATAGCAATAATTTATATAATCCAGGAGGTTTGTCTTTGTTTTTCCCAAAATAAACGCTAAAAATTTGACCTATTTAGTTTATATCGATTTTGATCAAAATGAGTATTTTTAAATGATTTTTTAGTATTGATTTAATATAGGCAGTGGACCAGATGACAGCGACCAGCAGCCAGCAGAGGAAGATCAGTGAAAAAAACCATGAAAAACTGCAGATAATCTACATAAAATCAGAACCAGAAACATGTAAACATCCGATTATCCAGATACAGCAGCTCACCCATTATTACAACAGATGCTAAAATCCTCCTTTAAATTCCATAATTTCATATTACAGGAATAATTTCATGCCTTTCAGTCTTGTTTGAGACTCCTCCATCTCTGAATGTACAGCTTTGCCACATGTGAACAGTTTGACACAGAAAAGCGGAAAACACTCGGGAGGATTAATGAGTAATAGACAAGACGGCAAACAGGGAGAGTTAATGGAGCCGAGTCATCAATCACAGAGATTAACCGGACCAAAAACATCCGCAAAGATTCGCCCAAGCCATCTTCGCTAATCCGCACATTTCCCAATCCACCCAGTTTGTACAGCCGCTCCCCCAAATCTAAAGAAAACCAGGGATTACCTGCAGCAGAAATCATCTCCGGACATGCAAATTACAGACAAGTTTAAGGGAAAATGAGCAGAAAAAAGCATCAATTTTACAGATAAAACAGAAAAGATTAATGTTGCTTCATAGGAGTGACAGGCGGGATAAGGAGCGATGTGCCAGAATGGAGGCAGAGATTTTAGAGATTGTGTCATCTGAAAATATTCCCACCCTGAGAGTCCCACCGCAAATCTAAACACCCGCTACACCATTTCCTTCAGTGTTGAGACTCTTCGTTTTCGTTGGGAACGTCAGAATTTGATGATTTTCAGGCTCCAGTTTTGCTTTTTATCAAAGGTGAGCCGTTGTGCTGCCATGAACAGGTCAGGAAAACATTTTCATCACTTTTTTTTGCACAAAATCAATCTTACATAATGAGATTTTTTCTGTTTTAGGGTCTGTTACTTTAAATCCAAATAATCTGCTGCCAGGCACGCTGCCCCAACTCAACGTTTACACTCACACGTGAAAATAGCTGCTAACAGATGCTCAATTATACATTCGTACATCTTTGAAAAGCAGAAGTGGAGCCTTCTGCACAACCAACAAGGATGCAGCAAGTGGTTTCTGGATGGTAAGTCAACAACAAAACACTTGTTTTTGCCAACAGCTATTCTACAGCACATACAGCGATAAAACAAGGTGACCAAACATGATGGAGCTCAGCCTGGGTTGCTAGGTAGCGGGCAGAACTCTGCTGAGGTTGCTAGGTAATGTGGTCATTTGCAAAGGTACATTCTGAAGGTTTCTACATTAAATTCAATTGTAAAACCAGCCGACCAGACGTGCAGGAGCTCAGCTTGGGTTGCTAGGTAAAGGGCAGAACTCTGCTGGGGTTGCTAGGTAACGGGGCTGTGCCTGCTGATTTGTGACGTTACATTCTGAAGGTTTCTAAATTAAATTCAGCTATAAATCCAGCTCCTATCTTGGGTTGCTAGGTGACAGGCTGGGTTTGAGGTTGCTAGGTAACGGGGAAGTGTGACTCAATAATAATCGGAAGGTTTTTGAAATGGCTCGTTTTCCAGACACCAAAAAAACTTTAACTTATTGCAAAAAAAACAGGCTGGTGGGTTTTTTAAGAGATTGGTTTGTGTTTAGAAACAGTTGAGACCCGAATGGAAGAATAAAAACATGCAAAATTAGAATTTTGCATAATAGCTCCCTTTACCATCTAATGAGGTTGAAACTGCTAAAAAAGACAAATAAAGAATCCATCACTGGATCAAACTACTTTGCTCCACCTCATGAATCAACGAGTTCTCCGTCTGCTGAATCGAACGCTCAATCTCTCAGCAGCCGTTATTTACGACGCATCCTGCCCAGCATCTCTCACCGATATTTCCTTAAACTAAAGAGAGGTCAGGAGAGGACGGGATGAAAACTAAAACTCCTGATAGTCAAATGGACTCAATTTGATAATCAACATGTGAAAAGCTGAGGACTTTCTGCTGGACTGAACATCAACACAGTGTAGAGCTAATCTGGTGATTAATTATTGGATTAACAGATTAAAACTGGATGGCAACATTTGCTGAGTAGAAGATTTGATTTACGGAAATTCAACCAGGTGAAGTTAAAGCTCACTTTAGGAGTTCTGGGTAAAACATTTTTACAGACAGAAGTTTTTTTCTTTCTTAAATTCAAAATGCAGAGATATTTTTGTACAGTTTTGGCTTAATTATTGCTTTGAATGTGTTGTTTTGTCACCAAATGGCCTTTTTCAAGTGTATACTTCAGTTACAATAAGCAATAAATCAATTACTCGCATGATAAACTAAAACACATTCAATCATTTCCATTTGAATGATTTATTGTTTTTCTTTTTCAACCAAAAACTGGATGATAAAATCTTGAGTCTCATGTTTTGCTCTTTTTTTGAAGGATAATTTTGTTTACAGATACCTTACAATTAATTTTATTCTTTGTTCTCTTTATTTATTGTGGATATTTAAAATGTCTTCCAGTTCCAGTGTTAAAGATTTATTAAAATTTAAAGTTTACTTATCGTTAAGAATGTGTTCTTACATTATATCACTTGAAAATGGTCTTAAAATATCAATATTATCGTTTATTGCGATAAGTTCTGTGACAATTTATCGTCCAGCAACATTTGTTATTGTGACAAACCTATTAATATCCTTTTTGTTTTTAATTTTTGCGTTAAAAAAACACATAATGACTTCATATTGAATTTAATTTTATTTAGGACTACAACTAATGATTATCTGAGTTATTAATTAATCATTGTCAGAGTCTTTTATTATTTTCATTTTAAATGCAAAAGGTATATTTTTTTGTAAACTTTTAGCTTATTTACTGCTCTGAATATGTTTTTTTAGAGTCTGTATAGTCCCGTTATTGATTAATCGATTACTACATTATTTGACTGATTTCAAATAGCAGATTAATCACGATTAATCGTGTATTTTACATACAAGTCATGATTAATCAGACCTTTTACACAAGGTTAATTGGATTAATTGTTACTTTTATGTCTAATAGATGTATTAATCCAATTAATTATCGATTAATCATGATTTATATGATTAATCGTTTCCGGCCTGGTTTCAATTTGCTTCCATTTCACCAGAAAATGGTGCAGAATCGTGTTCTGCGAATAAAACAAAACCCCGTAGCTCCACTGAGCCTCCACCACCTGAACTGGATAATACGGTCAGCTCTAGCTGGAAGGCTTTGAAGAATTAATTGGCACTAAACTTTGAGTAGCATTTCCAGACTTGGATTTTTACACGATTCCCTGTTGTGCGGGTAAGTCCAGGCGTCTCTGCCTTCGCTGCTCTCCCACAATCAGTTAAAGCTCTCTCAGGTGCATTGATGTAGCTCCACTTGTAGACGAGAGTTATGCCTCAGACCATTGATGAGGAGACTGAAATAAATTCAGTTTAATGGTTATAAAAGTAAATTTATAGCTTGGAGGGTTTTTAAAGTGGAATGAAAATGGGAATTAAGCAAAGTACATCTCTTAATGGCGACATCTGACCACATGTAACTCTGTAATACACCTGATCTGAAAACACGTTTCATATCATTGCAAATTAACACCATCTTTCCATTATTGCCTCTGCAGACAGGAAAGGTTACACTGATCTGTAATCAGCAGAGAAACACTCAGTGGAGGTTTGACTGCAGCAGATTTCAAGGAGAAATTTATCCAAGGTGGTTCTGAGCCCAAAAGGAGAAACTAAACTGCTGCACAAGTGATTCTATCGCCAGACCCGGTGGAGGCTGGATACGACTGCAATTTATGTCCAAGCAACTACAATGCAAAGTTACACAAAAAGTTGCTTTTAAAGTCCTTTAAAAGTGATAACTCTGCATTATTCTTGTAAATAATTACATTTTTAAAGCAAAGTTACCTTAAAAGTTGCACTGAAATGATCAACTTTGCATTTTTTGGTAAATAATTACATTTTTAATACACAGTTGCAATAAAAGTCCACTAAAGGTATCAGCTTTGCATTATTTGGTAAAAAGTGACACTTTTAATAAAAAGTTACATAAAAAGTCTCAACTTTGCATTATTCTGTAAATAATGACAATTTTAAGGCAAAGTTGCATTAAAGGTTCATTAAAAGTATCGACTTTGCATTGTTCAGTAAATAATTACACATTTAATAAAAAGTTACAATAAAAGTTGCATTAAAAGTTGCTGTAAAGTGTCAACTTTACATTATTTGGTAAATAATTACACATTTAATAAAAAGTTAAATTGAAAATTGAATTAAAAGTGCATTAATGTCAAAAAGCAACACACAAGCATTACAAAGCATCTTCTAAGGCTTCTGGGTTTCCAGTGAATCACAGTGGGAGCAATTAGACACAACAAGTTAGCATGTAGCTTCAGTTATTACAGCTAAAAACCAGCAATCAGAGACTAAATCTGGGTGTAGTGATGGACCTGAACCTTCAGAACCACATAATGATGGTTACAAAGTCGGTCTTCTGTCACCTGAAGAACATTTCCAGGATTAAAGGACTAATGTCCCAGGAAGATCTGGAGAATCTCATACATGAGTTTTTCTTTTATTGGACTTTTAATGCATGTTTTAATTGAACTTTGCATTAAAAGTGACATTATTTACCAAATAATAACAAAGTTGACACCTTTAATGCAACTTTGTTATTATTTACCGAGAGACATTTCATGACAACAGTCGTAAACATTCATGAAGACTGCAAAAATCATAAAATCTTACCAAATATTTTTATCTAGTTTCTAATTTAAACACCTCAGTACACCTGAAATAAGACTAAACTAACTTACAAGCAACTTTTCAGCAAGACAGAGGTTGTCTTAAGTAAATAATTTCTTAATATTGATGAAAAGGTATTGGGTCTGTTGGCAGAGTATTTAACTTGTATTAAGACATTTTTCCCCCTTTATAAGTGAAATAATCTGAAAATAGAACCTTTGTTGTCAATTTTAAGGAATTATTGACTGAAAACCAGTTTCTATTTCTTGCTGAAAAGTTGCTTGTAGATTAGTTTTGTCTTATTTCATTTGTTCTGAGGTGTTTAAAGTAGAAACTAGACCAAGATACTTGGTAAGATTTTGTGTTTTTGCAGTGCTGCTTCATATTATGCTACGCTCAGGCTTTAACTGTTTTTATTTTTATCGTGTGTTGGTTTCTCTCTCTCTTTGTTTTTAATTTTAAAATCTCCTTGTGATCTCAAATAAAAAACCTAAAGCCACTCTGTTCAATTTCATCTAATCCTTTCAGAAAAAGCACAAGTTCACATTAAGGAAACGTGGAGACACTGCACCGCTGCTGCTTTAGGGTAATCTCAATCAACACATCTGCAGACGACGATGAACCCGTCTCAAGGTTCAGGCGTGTGGCGGTGTAGTGGGTGTTGTATGAATATCTGTTAACACCATCGCCCTCCAACACACCAACAACGTTTCAGTGTGAAGGTTTTATCCATCTGCTCTCATTTCTTTAAAAGACATTGTGCAGGCGAGGAGCCATGAATAATGGACAGCAGCACCTTGACCGCAGTCGGCACATGTCTGAGCCGAGCATCGGACGGACTCATTACGCACCATTAAACCCAGAGCAGGACGAGTGTGAGCATTTAGAGTATTTACGCCGCCGTGTTTTGTTCCCGTCTGAGCGAGCGTTTATCTTTGTTTTCAGGTGAGTTAGCTCTAGGAGTGTGGGAGGATCAAAAGGACGAACAGGCACACAAGTTTCCACGTTTATTTTTTATTTTCTTCTTGCCTCCGGAGATGCGGCGTTACTAACAAGAGTAGGTAGTTCCACAACACTCGCATTTCACTTGAGAAAGTGCAGATTGATTCATGACTTCCTCTGTAAGACGCAAAATTGAAAAAAATAGAAAAAGATGCAGAAGCTGACACCTACGTCTTTGCTGCAAACTGATGGGAAACAGAAAAACTTGGTCCAGATAAAAGAGATGTAGATAAGAAACAACTGCTACTAAATAAGGTTTTGCCATAGCAACCAGAGATTTTAATGTATTTTAAGTCAAAGATCAACAAGACATTTTTCTTGTCTACAGAAGGATTTGCAGTCATTATTTAGGGCTGCAACTGACAATTTATTTTATTGTTTTTAAAGGTTTTGTTGGCCTTTATTTGAAAGTAGCCCGACAGGAAAGAGGGTAATGAGAGACGGGCAGGACATGCAGCAAATGTCGCCAGGCCGGGAATCGAACCTGCGACCACTGCATGAGGACTAAGGCCTCCATAAGTGGGTCGTGTTTTGCCCCTGCGCCACCACAGCAACCCAGCGATTATTTTAATACTCGATTATTCTATTGATTAATTGATTAATTAGATTTGAAAAATTTGTATATTCTGCTCATTCTTTTTATTTTAACCATTCAGGCCATTTTAATGCAATATTCTAAATACATTCCTTTAATTTAATTTCTTTTAAAAATAAGAAAATAAACATCTTATTACCTAAAATGCAATAATATAAGATTCATTTAGTGAATAATTAATTGTTTGTAACAAAGGATGAATCAGCACCAAAAATACTTCTAATATCTATCAAAATGTGAAAAACTCATTTGTTTCTGTTCATCTTAGCATCAATATATTGCAGGGTTAATCTGTTGATTAAGTTTTTAGTTTAAATTATTAAAAATTGGAGAATTTGGGCGAGGCGAAATAAAACTATGCTACATGAAAAGTATTTACAGAAACGTGTTTTTTGTATGAATTTGTATTAATTACTGCTCTGAGTGTGTTGCTCTTTCAAAGTGTTTTTGCTTATTTAAAATCTGCATACTCCAGTTAATGATTACTTGATTACTAAATTAGCTGATGGTTATTTTCATAAACGATTAATTGTGATTAATCGTTTCAGCCCAATCTGAAAGTAAAAATCTTTACAAAAAAAAAGACCTTTATTGTCTATGGACTTGTTAAAGAAAACAGCAGATTATGTGTGTTCAACCAACATTTAAATGTCTCTGTAAGCATATTTTCTATGAACAAATGTCCCCTTCTGTTGAAAATATTTATAAAATACTAGTGGAGTCAAAATGTCTGACCTCACAGCGGAGAGGGGGGTTAACACAAACATGAAAGGTTTGTCCAACAATGTTCTTTATGCACGCAGGCATGCAGCCTGTGTGCGGCTTTTGTCTCTTTCACCTTTGATGTTCAAAGCCGTGTTAGTGTGTAACGCATAAGAGCTGCATGAATAATTCCTGAAACAAAAACCTGCAACCCGGACATCAATATGCAGGGAAGGTTCAGTTTATGGATTTAAAAGAAAAAGCCTGATTTTGGTAAATTAAATTAATAAATACAGGTTGTCGTGTTTTGCAACAAGAGAAACTGTACTTATTTTTTTATTTATTTAAAGAAATTATCAAGTGTTGACTAAAGGAATACTGTTATTGCATTTTTAAGAAATTAAATGTTTATTTTCTTGTTTAAAAAAAGAATTGTATTATTTATTTACATTTTCTTGTGTATTTCTAATATTGTGCAAAATAAGCTTAAGTGATTAAATGAAAAATTTCCACAAATGTCCATCCAAATGTTTTTATCCGATTAATCATCAAATAATCAATTAATCGATTACTTAAAAATTGTTCGTTGCAGCCTAAGTGTGCAAAACAAATAAAATTGCAACATGGAGAAAACATGTAGGAGTTAAGAACGTTCCTAAGAGTTGCTAGTCTACCAAAAATCACTCCAACAACGCAGTCAAGGTCAGAGGTCATGATTCAAACGACGACAAAGAGTCAGCAAACTGATTCTTTCTCTACTACATCATTTGCAAATACAAGCTGTCAGGAATATTGCTGCTGCAGAGCTTTTCCTCATGCGAAGCTTCTGGACCAACATCAGTCAATCATAATGAGATTAAACATTTGTTTTTTCAGCGGGGCATTGATTTTATGTCCTGAAATAAAAGCGCTCATGTGTGGAGGGAGACCCTTCTGCTCCGATATAAACTAACGTATCGGAATCAGTCGCACCATAAATTTATCAATACCCTCTGACAGCCAAGAGAGTTGTTTACTTCTACATTATTTCCAAGTTTTTTCCTTCTTCGCGCTCAGCCAGAGAAAACACGAGAGCTGGATCGCCTCCAGATCCAAGCATTCAGGCAGATTTCAGAACAATAACAGGCGGCGAGTCAAAACAAGAAGCTGAAAATGATTTTTTCTCAAAGCAAACTTTCTTTATGAGCCTCCTGCTCCCAAAGCCATTTAGGGCTTTTATTCAATCGGACGTTATGAACACACCGGCCGTTTTTACGGTGAGCAGCAGAAGGCAGAGCGTGGATTCAGAACGCTGCAGTCAGCACCTATAAATAAGCCCCACTCAGGGCCACGCTGGAGTGGATGCCACTCGGGTCCCTGGAGGAAATTCAGGGATCTCAGCCAATTAAAACGCCCAGCAGAGAGGCGCAGGTGGCCGTTAAACACGCTCGTTTCTCTGCGCTTTACACAGGTTCTCCATCTGTGTTCATCTGCAGACCTCAAGGTGACGCAGCACGCCTGAGAGTTTAGGTTTTATTTATGGCTGCAGATGGATCAAAAAGTTAAAAAAACGCAGTAAAGGAGAGTTTCCGCTACTTTCTTCCCTCAAGACAGTCATCTTTCAGTAACCAGGATGTAGTGTTCTGTTCCTGCATGTTTCTGACAGTTTATGTAGCTAGCAGTAGCTAGCTAGCTAGTTAGTGGTACTGCATGTTTCTGACAGTTTATTTAGCTAGGAGCTAGCAGTAGCTAGCTAGCTAGTTGGTGGTACTGCATGTTTATAACAGTTTATGTAGTAAAGAGCAAGCTAACTACATGAACTGTAAATGTCTACAGTTTATAGATAACTGTATTGATAGTTATATATACGTGTATGCATATCTGGCTACCTCTATCTATTAGTATGAGTTGGTAATAAATAGCATGTAGCTACTAGCTAGCTACTGCTAACATTAGCTACAGCTTCTGCTGGAGGTTATGTCCTGTTAACAGGGAGATTTCCTCCCCATTGCAGCTACATGTATGCTCAGTATGAGAGATTGCTGGATAGTAAAGAGTAAATGCAACTGATTATCCTGCTGGTGCTTGAAGTGAGAGTTTGCTGCAGGAAGATGGATTGTTCAAGAATGCGTGATTGCAAGAATATTTAAGCCTGATTGCAGGAGGGATTGATGAAGAAGGAAGGATTGCTGATGGATTGTGGTTTACTGAACAAGAAGTGATTGCTCAACAAAAATTTCTCAGGGGGGCTTGGCTAAAAAGGAGAGGTTGCTGCAAAGTCAGTTACTCAATGCAATCGATTGTTTCCTTTAAAAACATTAAACCTTTTTTCCAATTAGAATTTTAATTAAAAATCTAAACCTTACTGTGTTGCTTAATAAGTGGGATTAAACTGGAAGGAACTTTGCATTTATCTTTGATCAGATCAAACCGATTATTCTTATGTCTGTAAATAAACTTTTGATTTTTGACGCTTTGAGACGACATTGTGAATCGCAGCCGTCTTAAAATGAATCAATGTTTGATTTAAGCTTCTAGCGGAAAAAAAAACATCCTCAGGATTTTGGATCCTTATGCCAGGACTACAAAGACAAACGTTTAATTAGTTTTTCTGGTTAAACTTTGCCGTTTTCCAACCCAGTCAGTCTTTGTAAAAAGCCTCCAAAAGAAGATAAACGTCTAGAAGGGAAACTCTTCTCTTGCAGATCTTTGTCGGTTTTTTATGCAGCAGTTCAGAACCCGGTTCCAGAGCCGCAGTTCTTGTCCGTCTCCGGCACACAGGAGATCTTATCCCGGCGGAGCCGAGCTCAGAGTCCGAGGTGAAAAGAGTAAACATGAAACGAGAACGGACCGATCCCCTCAGGCGCTCCGGTGTTACTAAGAACCATGTCAGACAGGAAGCTCACTGTGACAGGCAGCCGGCGACCCGGCAACCCGGCAGGCAGAACCATCCTGAACCGACCAGAACAAGCTAAAGGCGCTAACCTTTCTAATAAACCACAATATTAATCTTTGTTGTTTAACATAACAATGACAGCCAGACTTGTAATAAATCAATTAATCGCATGATGAATTAAAACGAACTCAATAATTTCTTTCTACCAAAAACTGGAAGAAAAAAGTTTTCAGTCTGTTGCTCTTTGAAGACGATTTTGATTACAGAGATGTTTTATTTGTCGTTTCTGTTGCTTGTGTTCTTGCATTTTTATGCCGTTATTTTATGACATGAAAATGGTCTCAAAACAACAATATTATCGTTTATCACGTTAAGTTCCTGGACAATTTAATGTTCAGCATAATTTGTTATTGTAACAGGCCTACTGAGATACTAATAATAAAAAAAAACAAAAACAAATTGCATCACATTGGTCCTATTTCAGGTATTATTTGAGTTTTTGAGATGCTAATCAGCTGCTGTGGTTGTAAAAACAACACCTTGTTCCCATGGTTACACATCAAAATCCTTCCTTTCGGTGACCTGCCAGATAACTCAGTGGACCGCTCAGTGTTTCAGGAAGATTTTCAGACAACTTTTCAGGTGACACACAAACAACATTGGCTATTCATAAAAAGTCTTTGTCACATTCTCTGTTATTGAGAAACAGACCTGGGAGTTTTGCCTCCAGGACTCCAGGAGCTCGCTGTCAGCACTGAAGCCCGCTCTCTGATCTCGTTCGATATGTACCCTTGCTTTAATGCCACGCTGTTTGGTGAGTCAACGGGCGTCAAACCACCTCTCCAGAACCCCGCGGCGCCGCGAAGTCTTGCGAGCAGCGATATCTCCCTCCAATTCACTGCTGTTTTTTATGCTTGTGCTGTTCAGCTGTGCAGAAAATTAACTCCAGGAGCTACAGCGCAGCCACACAAGCCAATTTACATGCAGTCTCCGCCACAATCGCACATCTCTGTGCCCTTCGTTCTGTTCTGAACCTGCAATCAAGATGATGATGCACCCTCTGCACCATCACTCAAAGGGTCACAACACACCAGCTCCAAAAACACAAGGTCTGATCAGTCGAGTCTAAAGGCTTCATCTGCTGCACCTGCTTTCACAGCAGGCCTAAAACGATTCATCTGATTAAAAGGGATGAATCGATTAATTAAAATAATCATCTACCAATTTAACTATACAGATAACTGGATTAAATGTATAAAAAACAGAATTATACTGTACATAAGGGCAAAGATACAGCATAAAATATGTAAATGTACAGTTATAGAAAATAGGGCTGAAGCAATTAATTAGATTAATCGTGATGAACCGATTAATCTAATTAAGTGGGTTAGTCATCTTCTAATTTAGTTAGATTAATGGTTAACAAAGATAAATGTATAAAAATATATTAAAAATAAAATTCTGTACATTAAGAGCAAAGATACAACATAAAATATGTAAATATGAAGTAATCAAAAAATAAAGCTTAATAGGTTAATCATGACAAATCAATTAATTTAAATAATCGTCAACTAAATTAGTAATCGATTAATTGTTGACTAGAGTATACGAAGATAATAAAATATATAAGAGCTAAATTAAGAATAAAACTATATTCAGGCCAAAGATACAACATAAAATATCCAAATGTGCTCTAATCAGAAATTTGGCTGAAATAATCGGATTGTCATGAATCGATTAATTGAAGGAATCAGCAACTAATGTAGTAATCGATTAGTGGTAAACTGGAGAATACAGACTCAAAAAAGATCATTCAGAGCAGGAATTAATCCAAAACTATACTCACTCACATGTGAGTCAATATGTTTTACCCTAAACTGCTGAAGTGGCATTTTTATATATATTCACCTTTTTAGCATTTTAGGCAATAAAATATTTTCATATTTTAAAAAAAGAATTGATTTATATATAATATATTTATAATATTGCGTAGAAAAGTTATGTAGTTTAGTTTAAAAAAATCTGCAGAATGTTTAATCTGATTAATTGTTAGAATAATCAATTACTAAAACAGTAATTAGTTGCAGCCCTACTTTAAAAACAGCTGAATTATTCTCAGTTGGATGTACTGGGTTACCTGTAGCTGCCTTGAACATCACTTTCTCCTGCAGGGTGGAGAGTTGTAAACGTCAGAGCTGCTGTACAGCAGGCGGCATATTAATCGAAAGAACAAAAGCAATAAAAAACGACAGACAGGAACATGCAGATCTCATCAGCTTGGAAAACATAAACGATCAGATAGCGCCTCAGATCAGTGGATAAAGTGATGGCTAGTCTTCTTCATGCGCCCACAAGCAGCCTCAGCTGGGCATTTCATGCTGCTGTCAGCTGTCACTGTGAGCAACCTTCCTCCTCCTCCTCCTCATCCTCCTCCTCCTCCTCATCCAGGCTCACTGCTGGCAGCGGCTGGTCCAAAACGACGTGGGAGGACAGGAGATGTCGAAGCAGATGGGTGCTGGCACCAGCCAAAAACACGTGAAATAAAATAAAATAAGATCAGAGTGTGACAGTAACGGGCCTGCAGAGCAGCGGAAGCGAACGGGACCATCTGGGTTTAATACCCACCAATCAGCCTGCAGCAAACATCCACAAACACACAAAGAGTCTGGCCTCCGGCTACGCTTCAGATCTGATTTACATAAAAGCCGTGGTTTGTTTTTGAATGAGTTATCGTGCCTACGTTTCACAAACTATTCCCTAAGATCTAAACGAGCGTTTAAAAAAAAAAAAATCTTCCTTTTGCACCGGGAAGCCGCACCGCAGGTTCAGTCCTCTAAAGTTTTAGCAGCAGACATTACCAGGTTTCTGCAGAGCTGAAGGACATCCTGAGGAGCAAATTCAACCATTCAATGGCAAAGTCTGGCAGAAGAATGCATCTAACAGTTAGAGTTAGCCAACTGAACCAGTTTTAAGTCATAAAACCAGTTAGAGTCACAAAAATGTTGTGCTGGGTGACGATCTATTAGAATCAGTCTAAAAAACGAGGAATAAATAAGATTATTTATTCTTTGTCCTGGCATATGCCTCTCTTTCCCACTTCTACCAAAAATCTGTGTGACCCCAGATTAATCAGGGGTCATTAGAGGAAAGGAAGATATTGATGCCAATCAGAAAATAAAGGGGAAAAAACTTTATTTAACCCAAATATGTTAAACAGTTTCATTGTTTTTGTTGCAACACCATTTGTTTATATATGTCTGCATTTTACCTCTTTTTTTGTTTTGTTTATTTTATTCGTTCTCTTATCTATTTATTTATTTTGCAGATCAATACCTCTGTTAGCTTGTAATGTTTAAAAATTATCATAACTGCCTAATTTAATTGTTTAAACACCAAATATTCCTCAATATGCATCAACAAGCCCAATGGCAACCATTTTGGCTCTGCTGCAGAAGCTAGCAGCTAGCATGTAGCTATGTTCTTTCTGGAGGGCTCAGCCAATCAGTGCCAAGGAAATTTGATGCCAGTCCTGGAGCGAGTTTTTTTTTTTTTCCAAATATTTAAAATTTTATGTAGCAGTGCTAAGCTAACTTCCACTATTCCAGTAATTCTGGAGCTAATTTATTGTTTTGCGCTAATTAGCGTTAATTGATTAATCGAATTTATGGTTTTGAAGATTTAAGTTTTGGAAAATCGAGATTAGTAGCGCTACTTCAACATATTTTTATTCAAGTAAAAGTAAAAAGTAGCCGTCCAAGAAATGACAAGAATAAAAAAGTATTTTGTAAAAAGTTACTCAAGTTCTGAGTAACTGATCAAATTAGTCATTTGATATTTAAAAATTACATCATCAGACGGACAAAAACATAAAGTAAAGTGGAAATTTTAGTATTTTAAGAACCAAAATGACAATAATTCATGTAAGTTACAAAAAAATAACAAAATCAGGCAAAATATTTTATTTCCAAATCAGTTTCTTTCAATAAAAACTTGTGAAACTTTAACAGAAACTGCCTGTGTCTGGTGAATTTTTGGTTAAAACATGTTTGTTTTCCATTCAGTGGGTAAAAAATCCAGAAATTTTACTCAGGTAACAGTAGAAATACTTTATAATACAAATACTCAACAAGCAGTGTAGTAAAAATACTCCTAAAAGTAAAACTTTTCAAAAAAACTGACTCAAGTAAATGTAACTAGTTACTAACCAACTCTGGTTATGTGAATAATTGTCATTTCATAGTAAAAGTACTCATAAAATTATGTTTTAAAAAAAATAAGTAAATGTAAGTAGTCTGAGAATGACTAAAATAAAACTTATTCTGTCAATATTAAAGGTATTTTGTCTTTGTTGTCAAAATTACTTTCACACAGCTCTGTGTTTTTATGAGCTCCAGTGCTTATTGTGAATCATTAATTAAAACCATATTGTGTTTTATCATAGTTAGATATAAAGGTGCGTTTGCCAGGATTTCTTCATTTCAGCCGTGAATCTGGAGGAAACTCAATAAAGCAGCAGATAATTAGGAGGCGTTGCGTCGCCAGCAGCTCGTTTCCCTGATAAGTGAGTTTGCAGGAGAGACATCAGAACCAGGATGAAGATTTAAACGCTGATATGAATCATGTTTGAAATGTGAGATCTTTATTAATTTCCTCGTTAGCAGCTGAGAATGTTCACAGATTGATGACATGAAGCAGGATTCCTGCTCTGTCCGGTTATTTCATCACACCAAAGACATCGAATTGACAAAAACCAAAGGAGAGTCACTCCGCTTCGTTAGTGAGACGTTGGGAATATTTTCAGTTTTCAAGCTGATCTAATTCCCTTCATGTTCCAGGAGGATGTCTGTAACTTTAATCCGGTCGTTACGCCCCGACACCGCCAACCATTAACCTGCCACCGAGCTGAGCCGCCATTTTCCCCGGTCCCTCGTTAAAGAGGGAGAAATTAAAAGAGGGGAAAATAAAACGCCGTCCGAATTTGTTCTAATATGAAGATACAGCGTTTAACTCCGGGCTGTAATATTTTAATGTTTTATCAGGTGAAATCTGCTGTTGTAGTAACTCAGCTGAGTTAGTGGCACAAATAAAATGTTACGGAGAGTTTAGGATAACGTAGCGGCTCGGTCGTCAGTCCTGAGACGTGACTCAGCAGGTCGTCCAGCTGACAATCCAGATTAACCTCTGAGGTAATCTGCCAGAATAACCAAACAACGTCTGACATGCTTGTGTGTTCAGCTTCCGAACGACACAAAGTTACGTCATTCTGTTCACATGCAGCAGAAGAAAATGTGGAAATTTCTGAGATTCAAAAGCCAAATTTTCCACTTTTGGACGTCAGATAAATTCAAGTTTTTCTAGAAAAATTTTTTTAAAATCTGAGATTAATCACAAAATTGGTGATGTTTTTTTTTTTAGCTAATTTTTTACTTTTTAAACTCAGAAATTTTCTTATTTTTTCAAAAGAAAATTCAGATTTTCTCAAAATTTCAGAATAATTACAATATGTTTAATATGCAGGATCTACAGTACGTAAAGCTACAGATTAAAAGTTTCCATCTTTCTGTTTAATCCGTATTTATGCAACACAGAAATGCCCATACTTTTATTGATTATTGATTCTTATGGCTTGATTTTGATGATCCTTACAAAAAATAATTTCTCATGTTTTGTGTGTTTTTTCTACAACGGCTCCAAGCTAGAAGAAAAAGATTAATCAAGTTAGCCATGATCAATCAATCAATCAATCAATCAATCAATCAATCAGATTTTCTAGAAATGTTTGAAGTTAAAAACTGTGGAAATTTCTGAGTTTGAAAAGTAAAATTTTCGACTTCATGTTTTAAAAGTTACAGATTAAAAAGCCCCCATTGATAGGTATTTTCCTTTCGAACCTAAATAAAAGAAAGAACCACAGACAACGTATATGAATTTTACGTGGAGCTTTTGCAAAAGGGAAGGCTCTGCCAATTCTTCCTCCGAACAATCCACAGAGCGTTCTGATCTGCTCTCACAAAAGCTCCTGTTTTTATTGTCAAAGAAGAACAGGCAAGGGGGCAGTCAGGAAAACAACAGAGGTCGTAAAGCTTCTAACCCAAACATGTAACAACCCAGTTCCAGATGTGATATCTGATCAAAGGTCTGAGCCCGGTTCAAATCTCGGTCAGTACTGTCAATAAAACAAAATACGACTGCTCACAGGTAGTTACTAAATTAGGAGGTGTTCTTGTAAAAGGATTAAGGTCTGAGAAACTCAGTGTTATCTATTTCTCGTAAAGTTGAACCGACAGTAGTGACCTCCAGGTCATTTAAAGAAGAGAACACTTTAAACAGAAAATCACTTTAAACAGAAAATCACTTTAAACAGAAAATCACAAAGATCTATAGACTTAATGTGAACTAGAGTAAGAATAAAATGATAATACCAAAAAATCTCTAACACCCATCATTCTGTTAACATGCAGCTTCACTGAGCAACTCAGAAATGTTCGTAGTTTTATTGATTATTGATTCTGAACGTTTGATTTTGATGCTTGATGATGATTTTTAAAAAGTTAACTTTGCTTCCACTTATACTTATTTCAGTCTTGCAATTTAAATGTTGTTTATTTCTGTTCAAGTTATGTCTTGTTGTTTTTATTTTTGCTTTTTTGTTTTTTCCAACGAGGGCATTTTAGTTATTGTAGATTAAAAAAAATAGAAAAAAAGGGAGTAAATTTCCACCAAAAAACTTTTTTCTAGAAAAATCTGAAATTTCTATTTTTAAAAAGTCAACAATTTCTAAGAAAAAAACTCACTCTTAGATTAAGCTCAGAAATTGTCTAGAAAAAACTTGGACAATTTCTGAGCTTGAAAGTCAAAAATTTATTTTAAAAACTTCAGATTTTTTACATTAAATAAAGAATTTCCTGGAAGAAAAACTTTTAAAGGAATTTACAAGATTTTTCTAGAAAATTTCTGTGTTTTCTCACAAACCTCATCTGGAATATTTTACCTACAGCCAGGCCGTTGGGTAAGGAGTCGGTCATGATGAGGCGCAATAATATTAAAAAAGTTACTTTATTTTCAAATGTTAAGTAGGTTTAGTGGCTCTTGACATTTAGTAAATTGAGGTAACAATTTTAAATCTAAATGTTGCATTAATCAGCGTTGCATCAAACCAAACTGGATATTTCTGCACAACAGATTTATTTAAAAACAGTCTGAGATCCATGAAGCTTTTATTCTTTATGTGAAAAGAAAAAATTTACAAATTTTGCTTCTTTTTTTTTAGCTTTAAGACAATAAAATTATACAACTTCAAAAATTGCTACAAATGGTAAAATCACACTTAGCTTGGAATCTTCTACACAAATTAGGATTTTTCTTTATAAACTTCCATAAATGTATTTATTTCACAATTAAATAAATCCAGTCTTGTATATTATGACACTCCTGGTAAGAATAAATTTGTAATTTTGGCAACAGTTTGAAATAAATGTTGAAAAGGATTACATTGTGCCTATTTTTAAGCTTTTTATATCAAATATAAGTTAAATTGACCATTCAATAATAAAGCCTCGTTCTGTGGATGTTTTAAACTCTACTTTCTGTTTTATTGCCTTAATCTTGGTGTTTAATCCGTTTTATTTTGTCTTCTATCTCCTTGTCACGTTGCATGAAAAAGCTTTAGAATCTGGTGCGTTTTTGCCTCAAACAGAAGCGCAGTTTTAAATAAAACTGTCCAGAAATGTAAATTTTCTGGTCAAGCTTCCTTCCCAGTGGGAGCGGAACGAGGTCAGGGACCGGCAGACGACACAAGAGGCCGCATTTCCAGCTAGAGAGTGAGGACGCATAAAGAGCTTTCATGAGCGCTGGCGCTCGGAAATGGAGGCGAGCAAAGAGGCATCGCCTGGCAACACAGAGCGCAGGTTGGACCCGGCGACGTCGGTGGGTCGTAACTCAGAATAAAAGTCAGTTTTGGGCATAAACACCTCAGGATGTCGACTCTTCCAGATGAGTAATGTAGCTGAGCTGAAATATTTACACACGTTAATGCAGAGGGTGGATCTTTATAATCACTTCTAATTTCTCGTCCTCTAACTAAATCTTCCTGCAGCAGCGCGTTCCTGCAGGCTTTAGATCATTCCCACATGCAGCTGAATCCATTTTTTAGCTTTCAGTCTTTTTTTTTTCCATCTGCACTGAGAAAATGTTGGCAAAGCAACAACAAAAACATTCGTCTGTGAGGGAGGGGAGTGAGGAGAGATCCTGCTGTGACAGTCTATTGATTACTCCAACAATTAACCGATTAATCAGATTAAAAATTGGCACACACTCCAGATATTCATTTTGGCATAATATTAGAAATACATAAAAAGAGTAAGAAAATTATAATTTTTTTAAAGAGGAAAATATATTTTCCCCCCAAAATAACATAATAAAAGCTTTCTTTTAGAAAACTGTCTTCCGATCTATTGATTAATAGCTAAATAATTGGATATTTGTGAAGCTAAAACTGCCACTTCTGGGTAGAACATATTTACAGAGAAAGACGCCTTTCCATCTTAAATGCAAAATGTATATCTATTTTGTACAGTTTTGGTTTAATAACTGCTCCAACTGTGTTGTTCTTTCAGCAAATGGGCTTTTTGAATAGTCTGTATACTCCAGTTAACAATTAATCAATAACTAAATTAGTTGGCAATTATTTCAATAATTGATTAATCGTGATTAATTAAACTAGATACAATAAACTCAATAAATCATGATTTATTTGATAAATTCTCACTAATTCAACCAAGAACGATGAACTGAATCGTGATTAATCACAACTAATTTGATACATTGTGACTAAATCAATTAATCATGATTAACGTGGTTAATCGTAACTAACTAGATATGATTAACTCAATCATGATTAATCATAATTTAACCGAATAACCGTGATTAATTTGATTAAACATGACTACATCAATTAATCATGATTGATTTAATTAATCGTGACTAATTCAGCTAAATATGATTAACTCAATCATGATCATGATTTAACTGAATAATCATGATTAATTTGATTAATCGTGTCTAATTTAATTAACCGTGATTAATTTGATAAAACATGACTAAATCAATTAATCATGATTGATTTGATTAATCGTCACTCTTTCCATCAATCGTTTCAGCCTTAATAAGGCAAATTAAGGTACAAGTTTAGTCAAGGCCATAACAGTAACTACAGCAACTACAGAATATGTTCAAAGCCAAAGTTGCTCATAGAAAGCAAACCTGGCAACCAAATGATTGCTTTGACTGCTTTGTGCTCCGGTTTGAGCTCAGTGTGAGGCTCTGCTGCTGTTCTCTGATCCGAGTCATGTGTGTGTGACCGAGTCTCCCAGCTAGAGTGCCCTGCTGTGCGTCTGCACTGCATGACTGTGATCGGTTTGTCTATTTTCCAATGACACCCCGAGAATCACAACCACTCAATGCGCCGACGCACCGAGCAGCTCCTGTGTGTGTGTGTGTGTGTGTTTTCCCTGTGTGAGCATAAAAGGAGCCGTCACTTCACAGTCATGTTTGTCTGCAGTGATCTGAGAAAGTTTATGAGACTGCAGCTCAATCCAAGACTTTAAAATCCCTCTATAATGCAGTTAATGGGGGAAAATATAGAGGAAAGGTTTTAGCTTCAGTAGATTTAAAAGGTGATACAGTGAAATCCTGCCTATTCAGGGATTTTTAAAAGATATTATAAAGAAAACGCAGCTTTGGAAGCTGGACTAATGGGCAACGAGAGGAAAAGTAAACTGATATCCAATTGTTTAACAGCATGTGTGTGAAATTGCTTGTTTACGAGGATCAAATGGAAGTAGGAAAGTATAAAATGGGGGGAAAGTTGGCAAATGGGTGAACAGAGCCAGAGCCAATTGAAGTGAAGTCCAAAAAAAGCTGGGTGAAGTGTTTTTAATAGCTTTTTAATGCTTTTACTGGTTTGGCATCTTATCTTTTGAATACTCCGGTAGTTTTGTACCAAACAAGACGACTTCCAAGCTCCTTTCTGGAGAAAAAGAGACAATTTATTGATTTCAAAATGCTAGGTGTGAGATTTTATAGTTCAACGTACCGATTGCCTACATTTCTCATGACAAATTCGTTCATTTCCCACAATCCAAACTGATGCTAGCAAGTTTGATGAGCAAACCAAATTCAGCCAGACTGCTAACTAACCACCCCTAAATTAGCAAGCTGTGGATGCAGCTAACTAACAAGCTAAGTGCTACTGCTAGTTAGGTTGCAGCTAATTAATTACATGTAGTTACTTACTATAGCTACACCTAGCAAGCTGCTGTCACAAGCTAATTACTGACAAAGCTAATAGCCAATTAGCTACAGCCAGCTATGCTACTAATTAGCTACATTTTACAGTTGGTCAGTCAGCAAGCCAACTACAACCAGATAGCTAGTTAACAACCAGTAGTTATGTTACCTACCTGTAGTTACAGCTAGCTAACAAGCTATGTGGTGGCTAACAGCCAGTTAGGGTACTTACTAACTGCAGTTTGTTAAGTGCAGTTAGTTACCTGCTATAGTTATGCCTAGAAAACTGTCATCACAGTTAGCTACTGCCAAAGCTAACAGACTAATAGCCATCTGGCTACAGCTAGTTATGCTTTATAGTTTATTAGCTACATTTTACAGTTGGCCAGTAAGCAGACCAACTACATCCAAGTAGCTAACTTGCTACCAGCAGTTAAGTTTGCTAGTTGAAGCTACAGCTAGCTAGCGAGCTAAGTTCTGAATAGCATATAGTTCAGTCACTTCCAAGCTGCAGCTAATTACCTACTGCTTGTTACATGCTATAGTTAAACCTAGCGAACAGTTGTCACAGTTGGTTAACTACTGCCAAAGCCAACTAGCTACAGCTAATTAGGTTTTTACTTGCTACACCTAACTAACTAATAACATTTAGTTAGCTAAGTGTAGCTACAGTAGTGGTAGTGAAAGCTACTTACTTAACTGCAACTAGCTTCAGCTACTAATTTGGCTAGCAAGCTAGCAAGCCTTTAATTGTTAAAGGTCAAATCTGACAAAAACTGATTAATTTAAAGTTTTCAATTAAAAAAAACATTTAAAAAGTCCAGATTACTACAATATCAAACAATAATCGATATTTTAATGTTCAAGAAACAAAGATAAATTCAGATATTTAAGGTTTTTATCCTTCATGCTGATGTAGCACGAGAAATGAAAACCTTTAGAGGGCAGAAGTACGTTTATAAGACACTGACTGTGTGTTCTGGGTAATATAAAACCCAGATGACATTAGTAATTAAATCACTCATCTCTCCGAGCTTATTAGTGATCAGAATGACACACTTCATGTCTTAATGACCAAACGACATCGTCAAGATGCTTCCTGGCTTTCAGCAGCTTGATGTGAGGAGGAAACGTAATTAATCATTAAAACACTTAGAGAGCAGATCAGCTGCATCATGACTGCTGCTGCTAGCATCTCCACCTACACAGTTTTTCAAACCGCGCTCATGAATCAAGTGTTTTAGTACACAATGATGTCTGATAGGTTTATGATAATGACTAATTGTTTTTGAATCTACCACACTGATTTTCATTTTAGCTGGGCGTCTCGTCTTCCTCCCAAGCAGACAAAAGTCTCTGGGCTAAATTACAATTTAAAAACGATTAACTGTTCCCTCCACAGCAGCTTTACTCCATCCTTTACACATAAACATGACATCTCTGACGAAATTATTGACTTAAATCAGGCTCCGATTTCTTGCTGAAACTTTAATTGTAAGCTAGTTTTTGCCGTATTTAAAGTCCACCAACATATTTGCATGAGAAAATAGACCAAAATTACTTGGTTTTGTGTTTTTGCAGTGCAAGTCCTGCGAAATTTCCATGCAATTTCAAGCAAAGTGGTTTTTAAATTCTGTGGAAGTGTCAGTACTGCACGGCAGCGTGTTAGGTCCACTGCAGATTTAAATGAAGGAGTAAATTTCCAGCAAAAATCTCAGACATTTTCTAGAAAAAACAAAAGAAATTTCTGTGGTTCAGAAATTGAAAAATTGCACAAAATAACTCTGAAATTTTGTGGTTAATCTCAGAAATTCTCAGAGAAAAAACTGGAATCTTTAAAGTTTCAAAAGTTACAAATATGCCAGAAAAAAAATTCTAAAATTTCAAGATTTTTTTCTTGACAATTCTTTCTCAATTGATTTCTCAATCTCAGAAATTTGCCATCCTTTTTCTAGGAAACCTTTGGGATTAATCTCAAGAATATCTGAGTTTTCTAGTAAATTTTCACCTTTTCAGATTCAGAACTTTGCCAGCTTTTTCTCAAAAATTGGTTTTTCTAGCAATATTTTGACTTTTCAAAATAGAAAATGTTTTTTTTAAATCTGAGATTAATGTCCAAACGTGAGTTTTTCTAGCAAATCTTTGACTTTTTAAACTAAGAAACTTCCTTGTTCTTTCTCAAATATTTCTGAAATTAATCACAATATTTCAGAGTTTTTCTATCAAATTTTAAATTCTAACTCAAAAATATCCTTGTTTTTTTTCTAGGAAACTTCTGTGATTAATTTTTTTTTTTAAATTGAGATTTTGTACCAATTCTTTGACTTTTCAAACTAGAAAATGTTGTTTGTTCTAGAAAATTTCTGAGATTAATCCCAAAACCGATTAGGTTTTTTTTGGCAGATATTTACTCCTTTTTTCTGTCTGCAATAGAGAAGTAAGGAAACCGATCCTGTCTGATACCGAAACAGAAATCCTGGAAGCCAAACAAGCGGTTGTGGAGTCCATTTAATAAATGAGGTTCTGGTTCTGGTCGCCGGTGGTTCTTATCTGCGCTCTCCTCCATCTCTTCCTGTTTGGCAGCCGTGATTACATAAAGCTCATTAGACTCCGGCTCCTCCAGAGACTGACACAGCAACTCCATCTGCGCCGCTCCGCTGCACACGCAGAAACCCAACAGGAATAATTTATCGCCAGTTTGATTATTTTTACATGCGAGCCTGATCTTAGTGATGCGTGCCAGCGTGCACATGAGAGTAATTTTCTGCATGGACAGCTAGCCCTTGCAGCGGTCAGGCGGTGATGGTTTTATGGCCCCCCTGCTGTCACAGAGTAATCCATTTCCTGCGCCGGTCGGTCCTAACGGCCCGGCGGAGGGCGGAGGGGGAGCAGTGGATGTTCCGGCCCAAACCGAAATCGATTCATTGACTAGTTGTGGCCCCACAGCCTGGCCTACTTCCCCTGGGTGCATTTAGAGTCACAGGACGCAGAGCGGCTACTGGAGGGCCGATAAACGCTGGAGGAGACGCGAAGCGGGCCGGGAACAAAAACAGGCTGATGACGGAGCGACGCTAAAAGCTGCGACACAGGAAATCAGGAACCAATCAGATCTCCAAGTTCAAACTGGAGGAGTTTAGAAACTTCTATCAGTTCATGGATGATCAATAAAACTGATATTTCTGAAGAGGTTTAACAAAATCTGAGAAGTTTAACGATGGATGGATGGATGGATGAACGATGGATGGATGGATGGATGGATGGATGGATGGATGGATGTTGGAAGGAAATTATGGATGCATGAAAAGAAGATGGATGGATGGATGGATGGATGGATGAACGATGGATGGATGGATGGATGGAAATTATGGATGGATAAAAAGAGGATGGATGTTTTTCCATTTCCTTCATTCAAACTGAACAGTTGCAGTCGTTTCCATGACAACGGTCTGTGTGTGTGTAACGAGCGGCGTTCGTTTCTCAAACATCGGCTCCGTTTTCACCTCACAGTTAAAACTGAAACGTCAACAAGTCACCAAACAGGAAACGGGGGGAAATAAAGAGAATCAAAACCTAGAAAAAATAATATGATATAATCACAAAACCACAGTAAAAATGAACATTTATATAAATTACATTTAACTGAAAAAAGAAATAAAGGCTGCCTGAACAGAGCAAAGAATCGACCCGTTTCGGTCCGTCTACAGTGACGTTTTGTTGTGTTCTTCTGCTCTGAGCTGGTCCTCAGTTCCCCTCGCTGTCAGCCGCCACATCTTCCTGAACCACAGCGCCAAAAACATTCACTGATGCACAGAAATGAGGATTTATTTGGGAAAAAACCAAAAACATCTCATATAGAATGAGTGATATTTGGGGAACAGTAAAAAGAATAAGATGCTAATCATATAATCAGTTTTCTTGTTACTAAATAGCTGCTTGTGATCACATGTAGCAATTACAGAACAATGGCTGTGTCTACTTTCAGCTGCAGCAGGCTTTTAAAATGTCAATTGCAAAAAACAAAAAAAATAAATAATAAAAGCATCTAGCTTGTTTATTTTCTAAACAATCAGGAAACCTTGATTAAAAATACCGAGACGCCTTTCTTCATTTTTCTGTTCAATATTTCATAACTCTAAATTAAAAGTTATGTAGATTATAATTATAAAATTAAATTGGTGTGAGTTGTAGTCTTTCAAGTAATTCAGCTAATTCACTGAATTAGCTAATCCTAGCTTCTAATGCTAAAGTTAGAAGCTAAATACCGTGTTGGTTTAGTGCTTTAGCATTAGCAGAACTAATGTTTATGATTAGCGCTTTTAGGTTAGAACATTTTCATCAATATTCAAGAATTACTGATAAAAAAAAAACTCCTGAAAAGTTGCTTTAAGTTAGTTTTATTTCAAGTGAATTAAAATATCTGCACTAGAAACTAAACTAAAATACATAGTAAGGTTTAGTGTTTTGCAGTGTATCCGTTATATTAGAAGCTAACTTTAGCTTCTAATGCTAAACATTAGTTATGCTAACACTAAAGTGCTACACCAACATGGTATTTAGCTTCTAGTTTTAGCATTAGATGTTACAATTAGCTCTTAATGCTAAAACTAAAAGCTAAATACGGTGTTGGTGTAGCATTTTAGCATTAGTAGAACTAATGTTTATGATTAGCACTTTTGAGTTAGCGTAGTTAATTAGCAGGTTTGGGAAAAACATCACATTTCTGCAGAGCTCCACCTCAACCTTACAGGACATTTTTGGACGGAGTAAAAATCTGAGTCACTGTCAGGAAACCCAGTCAATTTAGGTGAACTCTGCTATTTCTGAAGGCAGTGCTCAATTATCCAGAGCTACAGTCGTTTTCCTGACCTGTGTGGATTAGAGAAAATCCATAATAAATCCAAACTTCTGCACTAAATTGTTGCTTTGAAAACAAAACAAGACGTAAACATCTGACTGAAACCGTTCTACCAGTCAATAAATCAAGTTTTATCTAAACTTTTCACAGTCGTGACATTTCCTCTGCAGGATTTGATTAGCAACAACAAAGATTCACGTTTTCTGGGGACGCTGATGAGGTCATGAGGTGGAGGACATGCAGCCTGTATGAGACGTATTAAAACTCATCTCAATAATCCCACTCAACATATGCTCACAGTAATGATGGTCAAAATAAAAAAAAAAAACGTCTATGTCATCATTAATCTAAATTCACTTATTCAAGGACGTAAGCAGGACATTTAAAGTCATAATCTATATGCAAAACCAAACATGAGAAGCTGTTCCAGACAAAACGCTCCCAGTGTTTTCTTTCTTTTTGTACGAGTTAAGCTGATTAGCCGCCGGCTGGCAGTGAGGACGGCGTGTTTGGGTCTGCGCTTTACATACGTCTGTCTCAGCTGCTACGCCAAATCAGAGCACAGAGAAGATGTTGATGTCTCCAACGGGCCTTTCAAAGGGTCAAGGTCAAGTCTAGACGTCAAGGGTTCAAATCAGTTTAAGGAGCAGAAGTAGAATTTAGTTTTAAATCCATCCATCGTCTACATCCAGCAGCCATTGGGCAAAATGGGACTATATAATGCGCGATATTCTACTAATGTTTATTAAGTTTTGAAAATTGTTTTTTATTTTCCACCACTGCTCTCCTGGGGTCTTCACAGTTCAGAGTGATGTGAGGCGGCCATTTTGTTTGGCAGCATGTTCTACAGCTTCTGTTTATTTGGACTTTGAATTCAGGTCCGCTCTACGACAGGATGTTAAGGCCGGGATATGATTCTTTTATACTGCAATAAAAAAATCTTACCAAGTATTTTTGGTCTAGTTTATAGTGCAATTATCCTACTGCCCTTGGAGTGTGATGTCACACACACAAGATCCTGCCCCCATCTCCCTGCTGGAGGGCAAAAAACTGCTCTCCAACAGTGACTACCATTAGTTTTAGCTGTCACCTTGTCAACATAAGGCATTAAATCTTAAGTGTAAGCCGATATATGAAAGAAAAAAGAACACAAAGCTTACCTACACTATGACAATGAGTTATGCTAGCTTGTTATGCTAGCTTGACTATGATAACCTTAGATTGCAGATGTGCTGTGGAATTCTGTTAAAAAAAACTGTAACGAACTGAATGACATGTTCTTTGTGTGGGACATGTTTGAGTGTTTTTTTTATTGTATACAGTGTTGAATCCTGAAACATAAAGTGGCGTTGTTGTCAGTTGCTATGGCAACGAGACTGTACGTAGCATAGCCGACACAGAAAGTGAAAACAAAAGAAGAATCCAAGTGGCTTTGAGTTGTTCTTTAATGGTTTTCTGCATTATTTTTCACATTAATGTGGCGTGTTGCATTAATTAATAACACCTACGTCTCCGAGTTTCATTTTGTTGACAGGATTGTTCTACCGCAGCACAGAATCGCCAGCGTTGTGCAACACGGGTCTATAGAGTAGAAGAGTACAGAGTAAAAAAAAAAAAAAAAGTTGAATGTTTTGATAAAATGTCCTATAAAGCAGCGGCCATATTCCTGGTTTGTTTCTAATCCAGCTTTAATTAAGTCTCAGTCCTTCGGCATTTTATCACGACGAACCACGCACATAAACACGCCCGACAGATGAATACGTTTGCATTTCTGACAAATCCTCTCCATCCTCCGCATCTATTAAAACACACACCCCCAACATGTGCGTCCCACCGTCTCAGAGACATCTTTGGTGTCTCTGTGTCTTTTTCCAGAGACATCTGGCTGAAACAGGTCCAGCTGCACGGTTAGCGCATGATAGCAGGGCCCGGGCGCTGAGCCAAAGCAGGGAAAGTCTTGTCGCTCCACGGGCCTCTTCTAGCGTGCCACATAAATTTGAGTGCTTCTTAATCCACAGGCACTAAATGTACACGCACACACATTGAGACTGCACTAAGTAAGCCTTAGTCAGCTGCACTGCCCTGTATATAAAGCCTGTGGGCAAAACTGCCATCATTAAATCAAGCCTCTCGGCCTGTCTTCTGGTGTTTTAGATTCTGTCTCCGTCATGCTGAAATTCAGTCAGACATAAAAGACTTTTCTCTCTTGCAGACACGAGGTAAATAAGATAAGAAGATGACTGAACAGACTGCTTTGTAAACAAAACATCTACTGACAGATGACTGATAAGAACGTGTGTAAAAATTCAAAAAGGTACAAAGAAAAAGCGTATTTTGCATGTTTTTGTTCTTCCATTTGGGTTTCCACTGCTTCTAAAAAATAATTCAAGAGCTTGTAAAACAAAACACCTGCCAGTTTTGCGCAGCAAGTGTCTGGAAAATGATCCGTTTAAAAAACCTAAGGAATGTAATGACATAAATCATCAGGGATTTCCCATTACCTAGAAACGCCAGCAGAATTCCAACACATTTGGTCAGTTGGTTTTACTGCTGTATGTGCTGTACAATGCTGCTGGGGGAAAAAAAGTATTTTGTTATTGATTTAGCATCCAGAAACCACTTGCTGCATTCTTGTTGGTTGTGTAGGAGCCTCCAGTTATGCTTTTCAAAGATGTACAGTTTGCAGCCATTTTCAAGTGCGAGTGTAATCGTTACTGGGCGTGGCGACCAGCAGATTATTCCGATTTAAAGTGACATGAGGCCCTAAAACATTTCAAATCTGATTGTCTAAGAATGATTTTGTGCAACAACATAATGAACATGTTTTGTATCACCTATAGATTTTTTCCTGACATGTTCAAGGAAGCATAATGGGTCACCTTTAACGTAATTAAAACCTGCAGGAGCAGCTGCTGTAGTTTTCTTGAGCATAAAAATCTGATTTTACAGATTTTCATTCTGCCTGACACTATAAAAAGTTCCGATGCCTGCCTATTAGACGTGTTGGTCGTGCTTTGGCAGCCAAAACAGCTAACTGGGGATTCCAATAAAACCCCTGAAGGTGTGCTATGATATCTAGCACCAAGATCTCAGCTGGATATCTGCTTTAAGCGGCGTAGTGGAGCTTCCATGGATCAATTTGTTTGTCCAGCACATCCCACAGATGCTGGACTGGGTAGATATGTGGAGCATTAGGAGGTGGAGGCAGCATTCCCAGTTCTCCTGAAGCTATTCCTGAAACATTCTGTGTTTTATTCTGCTGAATGTGATCAATAGAAAACATGAATGTTTGACTAATAAACAATATCTAGAGGTCGTCTACAGTTACTTTGGTTTCAACAGGAGTTTAAATCTGTCATATTTCATAAGACTCAACTGACCCAAATAGGGCTGAAACAATTAATCAATTAATTGATTTTATTAACTTTAAAGGTACTTTCCAGAGGTCATCTGAGGTCACCCATCCCCCTCCTCCACACAATTTTGAAATCAAACAAAATTGATGTCAACAGACCTCTGATGACCTCTGGAAACTTTATTAATGGCTTTAAAGACACAGCGACAAATGAAAATCTCAGCTGCATAAACATCCGACACCAATTTTGTTAGTTAGATTTGAGTAATGTGAGAGGGGCTGGTTGACCTTTTGACCTTTAAACTTTCATCAATACATTCAAAGCAAAAGCAACACAAACGTAAATATTTTGCAGCACAATCCAACACCAATTTTGTTTGAAGAAGATGTTGGAGGTGGGGATGTCTGACCTTTCATGACCTCTGGAAACAGTCAGTATTTTTAAAATGACAGCAGCACAAACATAGCAGTTGATTCTCACCAGTTTTGTTTGATTTTGTAAATGGGTGAGAGAACTGGTGCACCTTTGATGACCTCAGGAAACAATATCTATAAATGAAAGCGGCACAAACAAAAAAATTTGCTGCAAAAACTTTTGACACCAACTTATTTTCATGTAATGTGTGGGGGGAGGCTGACCTTTGATGACCTCTGGAAACAATATCTTTACAATGACAGCAGCACAAATTTAAAAATTGTTGCTGCACAAACCTTCGAAAGGTCATGAACGTTGACCTTTCAAGACCCCAGGAAACTTCATATCTTTAAAATGGTAGCAGCACAAACCAAGAATGTTGCTGCACAAATGTAGCACAAACATTTGACACCATTTTTGCTTGATTTGGAGAATATTGGAGAGCAACGTCCCTCAGGTTTTTGGGTATTATAGTTGCAAACATGAAGTTGCTATTGAGCAAATCTCCCCTCCAGCCTATACTAATCTTGTTATGTAAACGTAAGCCTTTAATGTCATGCAGGCTTTAGAATAATACCCTAAACACTCTGTATGCTGCACAGCATAATATCACATTCAGGTAAACTGCTCCACTAGCAGACACTCCAGCATCACCTCTTCCTTTCCTGACATGACAGAATCACACCCACAAGTTTTGGCTCTAATGACTCACACCTGATGCAGCGGCTGAAAGCTGTGATAGTGTTACATGATCACGGAGACAAACACCTGAAAGAGACGGAAGTGGGTGACGAGAGCGCAGAGTGGCGACGGGGAGCTTTTATGATAAAATGAGCCTGAAGTCTGCATCGCTTTGCATTCATTTACATCCCTCAAGTTGGCACCCCAAGACTCCCTGCAGAACCAAACTGTTACAGTTTGCCTGAATTAAAACAGCAGAGCGGCAGTGAAAGAGGGACAGATTTAATCAGCTGCCGTCTCTAACATCTAAGCCAGTTACAGGCACATCTCTGAATAAATTTCAACTCTATAAATTTAGGCGCCCTTGACTTCGAGAGTGAGGAGCAAATTTCACATGCTTTTACTTTCATTTCCACGAGTAATTTGATATTTTCCTTGAATTAGTGGCCACTCCTTCCCTTTCCATTGACTTTCAGAAGAGTCTTGACAATACGGAAGGCCAAAAGTGCCAGATTGTGCCCCATTTCATCCGCTTTAGTCAAACTGTAGAAAGTCTGGTTCATTTGGGAAGGTCACTCTGATTCGGACCTAGAAAGTGAACTCTGGTCTTCCAAACCTCGGTCTTTGTTCGGTTGAAGTGAACTCTGGTGCGGTCTGATTCCATATTTGAATGCCAAGCGGACCAGGGACTGCTCCAAAAGTAGGAAGTGGACTACAGCGCACAGCATTATGGGTAAATCCAACCCAAACAACACAATGCAACTTCTAAAATATGACGCTACTCCATTTTTGCTTACATCTTGTGAAGAAGGAAGTTGCACTCAGTGTCTTCTTCTGAGGTTTTGTGTCGCTTCCTTTAGTGGTTCTTGCTGCAGCGCCCCCACAGGCAAGGAGGGGAACAAATTTTTAAAGGATTTGGTTTGTTTGACATCAGCTGAAATGCTGCTATTTCGGTTCCCAATCAAACCAAATCTACTGAACTATCAGTTGTGAAAACACCTTAAAAATGATTACTTACATTATCAAAAAATAATCCATTAACAAAATACAAATTCCTCATTTAAATATATAATATTAATTCAAAATTTATTAAATTATATTGCAATTTTCTGGCAGATTTTTTTCTTTGAGGTTCCATTTTGATTTTAACTCAAAAGCTTCAACTCCGATTTGGACCGAAAATGTGAACCTTGGTTGGTTGAAGTGAACTCTAGTGCAGCTTGAACTCCAGGCGGACCGGACTCCGCTCCAAAAGCAGGAAGTGGACTACGCTGCAAGGAATCCTGGGTAAATACAACCAAAACAGACGAATAGCACTGGCGGTAGAAACGGCTCGTGATATTTTATCACAGATGAAAGAGAAATCCTACATCCACTAAAATCTGACGCTGCTCCATTTTTGTTTAAAGTTTCGCGGTTTGTTCCAGACGGTAAACATCTCCTCCATTTGCAGTCCTTCCACACGTCTCCGAGGCTCCGTGGGACATTTTCTCATTTGCCAGTTGGATTGGAGCGCTATAGAAACAGCTGGAGCTCAGGCTTCACCTGAGGTTTTAATACATCAACACTCAATATTCTGCCTTGAACCCAGCCGTCGGCCATTAAGGAGCCACTTCAGCAGAGAGCCCATCAGGTGGTGGGAGGGCAGGGCCCCGCGTCGGCGACCGCTCCGCCGAGGTTCTGGTAATAACACGGTGGACGTCAATTACCCTGTTGAGCCGTGATTATAGCCTTTCTGCCCCGACCCCGTGTCACACCGTAACGCCAACAGATCTGCTTCCAGACGGGATGGGCTGCTGCAGGATGAGAAAACCCACCTATCGTTTACTGCTGCAGCAGAATCTCTCTCTGAAAAACAGACGAATCCAACCCAGAATTTGAGTTTATATGCAAAAAAAAATTTTACTGAATCAATGGTATAAAAGATATTTGGTTTATTGAGAAATTTGCTTTATTTCATAAAAGTAAAGCAGGTTTTTATTTATTCTGAATGAATATGTGGTTTAATGTCATGAGCTGAATTTATCTTTACACTCAAAATTTTTCACTTTTGTATGGAAGCCCATTACTGCCATGAAACAAAAGATAGAAGTCCAACAGAAAGTCAGAATTTTGAGTTTTAAAGTCATAATTTTGTGATAAAGGTACAAGAAAAAATAGTGTGTCATTTTGTTATAACTCTAAAAATCAAAATTATCACTTTTATTCTTGGAATTCACTTAAAACCTTAAAATTATGACTTTATTCTTGTAATTACGACTTTGAAACTCAAAATTATTATTTTTGTTCTCAACATTGTCATAATAACAACCTTGAAAGTAAAAAATAGGACTTTTATTTTCACAATCATGACTTCAAAATTAAAATGTTTGAGTTTTACTCTTGTAACTACGACTTTGAAACTCAAAAGTCCTAATCTCATAATTATGACTTTAGTACTTGAGTTTTTCCCCTCACAATTCTTTTATTCTCATAATTACAACTTAAAAAGCCTAAATTTTGACTTTTCCCATATTTATGACTTTTATTCTAGTCCTTATGAGTTTAAAATGTGAAATTCTGACTTTTACTGTCATAATTATGACTTATTTTGTATTATTACTTTAAAACTCAAAATTATGATTAAATGTTGAGATTATTATTGTAATATTCTGATTTATTTGCATAATTACAACTTTGAAACCCAAAAGTTTGACTTAATTTTCTAATTATGACTTTAAAGGTCTCATAATTAGGACTTTTACTTTGATAATTCACTTACATTCTCATATTTATGACTTTGTCCTCATAATTATGACTTTAAAATGTAAAATCGTGACTTTTACTCTCATATTTACCACTTTTATTTTGTAGTTATGACTTTAAAACTCGTAATTATGACTTCCTGTTGGGCATTTATTTGGGAATTTGTCTGATTGTAATCGACTGATTGGTGCATATCTAATAAACAGACCAATCTAAGAGATGGAAATAAAATAAATGATCATTATTCAAATTTTATGTTTAGTGATTGAAGAAACTTGACATTTAGGAACTTTTTAACCATGTTACCACCATCTATAGAATAAAATACCCATAAAATGCATAATAAACCGTATTAAGACTCAACTTTCCTCCCGAATTTTAACTTTATTCTCATTTTAATTAATTTTAGACAAACCTCAGGAGTCCTAAAGCTAAAACTTGGGAGCTAATTAGTCAAATTAGCTTGTTTTTTTGGGGGAGGTGCTTCTAGCCCCTCGCCGTGTCGCTGTGGACACGGTTTAGTTTTCAGTGGATGTTTTTCTGTCATCTTTAGAGGACGAAGGCAGGTGGGAAACGGGAGGTTAAAGGACTCAATATGTGCTTGAGATGCTTTCAGACACACACAAATGTTTGCAACACCTGTCAGGAGGTGTAAAAAAACACCTCTGGGAGACGGCGACAGGATGATAAGGAAACGTTTAGTCAGAGTCTCTGATATGTCATGTTTCCCCTACTGCAGCCATTTTATTGCTACTCACAGAAACCCAGGAGCCCCATTACAGCGACATAAAACCATTTCAGGATGGAGGAGGGCTTCAGATAGGAAACAATGCAGCTTTATCCGTGTTTTATTATTACAACTGCTCTGGTTTCTGCTCTAATCCTCAGTAAAAACAATTACAAAGTAATAGTTACAAGTTTTATGTGTTTATTTTGAATTAGAAAACAAATTCTATGCACTTAAGTTACAGAAATGTTCACTTTAGTGAAGATTTTTCTGTCAAACTTAACGCCGCTTTTTATTGTTTAAGTTTTGAGTTAAAATCAAAATCAACAGGTGGAACCTGAAAGAAAAAACTAATTGGTATTGAATTGGTATCAGTTCCTCCTCTAAGCTACAGTTTCCAAGTTGTAGCGCTTCCAACTCACAGAGCGGTTCCTTCAGACTAGCCAGCAGCAATTAGCAAACACCTGTTGGAACATCAGCCGAGCTCATTATAGGAGCTACTTCTCAGAGAAACGCTGGTAAAAACGTTGCTAAAGCGTTAATAGAGGAGTCATGTTGTGATGACTTCCTGGAGGCGGAGCTTCAGAAAGAGCAGGAGTTTCTTAAAGAGACAGAGGCCCAATTTCAAGGTGCTGAAGGTAACATATTTACTTGATTGTGCTATAAAATGGCGCTATGTAAGTGAAAAACGCATAATGCCGCCCCTTTAAGTTTTCTGTTGCTTGCTGAGATGTAGTACTGCGTCTCCATGCTAAGAGACGCCGGTGGCCTCAACCTTGACCTCTGGAGGCAATAAAGCAATAACCAGTCCCGTGTCATCCCTGACTCTCTTCCTAACCCTGACGAAGGCGCTTACAGTACGGAAATCTGCACAGGTGCTTCATAACTGCAGGTTCAGTTCAGCTTGCTGACTAAGCTTCGCACGCACACACACACACACACACACACACACACACACACACACACACACACACACACACACACACACACACACACACACAGTCGAGGTTAATGGGGTGACAAGCTGAGGACAAGGCCTGCATTACAAGCATGGCTCCATGCCATGTTAACCACACACACACACGCACACTCATTGTTATTCAGCACAAAACGACTCAAGACGGAGGAGGGACTCTGTTGTTCCAGCAGGACTGATGTGACGCAGCCCACAGATTATTAATTGATTTGTTCTGTTCAGTGTAATTAAACATTTTTAACGTCTTTCGTTTCATTTTTTAGACAACTGATGTAGGAAATATCCTCAAAAATTAGAGATGCGCAGATTATTAGCCAAACAATTGGAACTGGCACAATTTCTGCAGCACCAGTGAAAAATCAGATTTTCAGTTTTTGGTCTATAAATACATAAAAAGACAACATGTAACTAAAAGATAAAGTGGTGGACAGACGATTATAGTTTTTCACCTGTGGTTGTCCAATAGACTCAGTTTGATTTGGCACCAAAGTTGGAACATCTGTTACATTTTCAGCTGATGTAAAACGATACAAATCTTTTGGAAAAGCTGTTCCCCTCCTCGCCTGTGGGGGCGCTGCACCAAGAACCACTGAAGGAAACATGAGCGCAACTTACTTCTTTGAAAATTGCAACATAAATGGAGTAGTGTTAGATTTTCTTTTTTGTCTTCGGTAAAAAAAAAAAAAAAGCAACAAAACATTTCTCCCACTAGCGCTAGTTAGCGCATTTGTTTTTTCTGTGTTTACCCAGAATGCCCTGTGCTGTAGTCCACTTCCTGCTTTTGGAGCGGTCTCCAGTCCACTTGGCTTTCACATATGTGTTCAAATCGCACCAGAATTCGCTTCAACCGAACCAGGACCGAGGTTTTACGGCGGACCAGAGTTAAATTTTTGGTTTGCATTAAAGTTATCAATGAAAATCAAAATAAACCTAAAAGGGAAAAAAATTGGTATCAGCCAAGAAGGGGTTAGGGTAAAATTATGTGCTTCTTTTTTCAGAAAGTTTAGCTGTTAGTGTAATGGGAAAACAGTCGTTCCTCGATACAAGAGAAAACTCAGGTTTTTAAGAAAATGGCTGCTTTTTTAATCAACTTTAGATTAACTCAATCGATAACTTTGATAGATGCTGCGGATACATTTTTCTCTTAAAGAAAGGACACATTTTCTCAATTTTCTGGCCTATAGTGACGAGAAACAAACGATTTTAATTTGTTTCTGACATTTAGATGAAAACATGTCCAGTGATCAGTCTGTGCTGCTTCTGATCAGTAACGAGTTTTCCTCTTCCTCGGACACTGAGTCCGATTCGGACGGCAGCTGTGTCCGGATGAGTCTCCCGGCGTTTGACCCGTTTCTCCTCTGCCTCTCCAGCGCTTTCCTCTTCATACCCAAACTAATCTGTCAGACCAAATCCAGACGGTAAATAATCATCTTTCTCTCCATACCGACTCAATTATCTGTCTGCCGTCCTCCGGCGTAATCCGAGTCAGATCAGCGTTCTTCATAACTGCAGCTGGTCCGTTTCATCAGAGTTACAGCCTGTCACTGAACGCCACATGTGTTGTCCTCCTTCACTTATCTCCATGAGGCCCTGAAGGCAACCTCTTACTGTAATTATCTCCTCATCACCGAGCTGGAGGACATCAGTCACCGAGGCTTTAAACGGAGGGAGAATCTGCTGCGAACGAGTAAAAATCCTCCGTTATGTAACTGGGATCTGATTTTAATTCACTGCACATAAATTTAATATCAAGAAGAAATAAATGCTTGACTGGAAAGTTTTGTCATTTCCCTGCATTTCTAATCTCAAAACTCAAAAACAGAAGCACTCATGGTGCAACGTGGACCAAATCTGCTGCTGTATTTCTCAAATAGTATTTTTTCTAATTAATGAATGCCGTAAATAACCTGAAAGGTGAATAATAGGCAAAACTCTACTGCTTCTAAAAACAACGGCTGCTGGAAAAGACAAGCGCTTTGTTGTTGAATTACCATCCAGTACTGCATTCTTGTTGGTTGTGCAGGAGGCTTAGCTTTTCAAAGATGTACGATTGTATAACTGCGCATTAGTTTGAAGCCATTTCAAGTGCAAGTGTAAGCATTGAGTTTGTGTGCGTGGCCAAAAGTAGCTAATTTAGACTTAAAGGGGAAAAGGCCTAAAAAAAATTAAAGAAAAGTTAATTTTGAGCTTAATCTCAGGAGTGTTTTGGAAAAAACAAGGACATTTCTGAGCTCCAAAAGCCAAAAATATTCTATGAACAACATGGAAATTTCTGAGAAATTTCTCTTAAAAGTTTTTAACTTTTGAAACTCTGAAATTTTCAAGTTTTTCAAAAACATTTATGGGATCAATCTCAAAATTCCTCTTTTTTAAGCAAATTTTTGACTTTCCAAACTATGAAAATTTCAAGTTTTGCTCTAAAAAATCTCAGATTTATCTCTAAATAATTTTTGGCAGAAATGTTATTTTTTTGTTGTAGCTCAATGCCCGTTGAATGTGACTCAAAAATCAGGAGGTTTTTGTAGCTGCTCATTTTCCAGGTACCAAAAAACATCTGGGTGGGTTTTTTTAAGCACTTGGGATGGTTTTAGGAGAAACTGAGATAAAAATGGGAGCATAAACCATGGAAAATATGAATTTTGTATAAAAGTTACTTTTAATAAAGCCACTCTGAGTCCATCTGTGTCTCAAACTGTTGACCAATATTAGAGAAACACTGTAAATATGGAGCTTCCTTGTAAAACTCAGCTGTTTGTTTAAAGTGTGAAGTTCTTTACATGTCGTCTGATTTGTGGGACTTAATGAAAATTGTTTCTGAAAGCCAATAAAGAAACACATCCATCAGTCTGCTTATCAAATAATTGCGTGGACCCCAAACGGTCCAACCTGCTGCTCCTTTGCTTCACACTTTCTCGTTTTGCTGCTTCCGTTTCAAAGCGCCGGGCGCGAGGCAGGCAGCAGACGGTGAGTGGGACGGCGGTCGGGTAGAAAGGCAGATAAGGCGGCTCACAAGTGTCAGATATCAGGCAGGACTCCTCTGCACTTGTCCTCCACATAAAAGAGACATCTGGGCCGGCTGACGGACCGCTGCGGGTCGGCGCGGCGAAGGAAGTAATCTGACACAGAAGCACAGGAGGATTCAGGCTTTTTCAGTCCTGCTCTCCATCTTGGACTAAAATCTTCAAAGCGGGCCTGAAAATTACAAAACGGCATCAATCTTCCCCTGAAGACTCGCAGTGTTTTACCTCAGCCACACATCAGAGGACTCCCAGGACGCCCGTCTCCCTGCAGATTGTTTAACTCGGCTCTCCAGAGCTTACATAACCATTAAATACCTAAACTTCGGGCTCCTGCATCACAATGGGTTTGACTCTCAGGATGAGTCCAATATGAAGCAAAAGAAACCAAAAATTACTGCAAAAGCACTAAATGTAATCAAGCGTTCCTGGTCTGGTTCTGGGGTTCAAAGTGAATCCACAAACTGACTTTTTATGCCTACAAAATCCAGAAGGTTTACCCAGAGTAAAGTTATTACCAACATAATTTTCCTACGATGGAAACAGTCAAAGCATGTGTCTTTTTGTAACCAATATAATGATTATAACTGCCTTCATCCAGAGAGCATTACTGAAAAGTCATTTTCTGAAAAAAACCCCAACAATAAATAAGAAGTTATGAAATTGTCCTACGTTTATTTTATTAAAATATTGCATGTTGCTTAGCAGCTAATGCTAGGCAGATAAATAAATTATTTTACTTTCATCTTCGGGATTCTGGTCCAAAACGTTTGAACACCCTGTTTTAGATGAAGATCTAAATCAGGTTTTCTAGTATTCTAACTTAATCATTACTTTAATTATAAACAATGTTGCTTTTTCAGTTTTTTTTTTTTTATTTTGAGAATCCTTTAAAAAATCTTTTAATCACAACTGCCACTCTAAAAAAGTCTCAGTGTTTCTTCTTCTCTAATTGAGTCTCTGAACAGGATAATGATCAGTGGAGTGTGTGTGTGTGTGTGTGTGTGTGTGTGTGTGTGTGTGTGTGTGTGTGTGTGTGTGTGTGTGTGTTCGATAGCACCTCACACACCTCTCTTGGCTACATTTCATAATTATACCTGTCATACAGCAACAGACAAAACCAAAGTAGCAATGAAACCTTTCAGATCCTCATTTATATTCAGAGCAGACCCTCTTAGTCTCATGAATCACGACGACGGCGGCAGCGGACACCCAGAGAAACTTACCCAATAAGCTCAATTCAATAAATCCATGCTGAGGATTAAAGGGGGAAACTAAATCCAACACCTCAGATTTAAAACATATCAGATAAGGCTGGGATTTTATCTCTAAATAGGGATAAATTGAAACGAACAGATTGGATAATCTCTCTTTTTAACCTGGTGATTATTAAGCTCCAAAATACTGAACAGATTCTCATTTCTTCAACTGTTATTTTCCCTCATTGAATGCAATTATCTACAAAAGTTAAAAAAAAGTTCTGTTAAAAGGTTTAAATGAAGAGAAGTTGGAAAGAGGCATCAGGAAACACTGATTTCATCCTAAATGTCAGATTTAGGACGAAATCTAAATCATCCCAAATCTTGGATGATTTAGACGATTGCAGATTTCACATCAAACACCAAAAAGAATGGGCAGATTGGATCTTACTTCTGATTCTCTAAATTACGCTACAAGTTCCGTGAAAGTTACCTGTAAATGTTGCGAAAGTGCATGAATATTACCCCGTAAGTAGCAGCTCTGTTTAAAACAGCCCATTTCCCATGCAGGCCTTAATAAAATCAGATTTCAGTTAAACTAAAAGCACACAAGGGACCAAGAGAAGCAGCCATTTCCTGCCTGCAGGGAGATGTGACCAGAAACAGCAGACATTCGGCCCGTTGACGGGATATTAATGGCTGCTTCCGCTGATTTAGAGCCGGAGACGGATGGGGGACACCTTCACTGGGAAGTCGAGCATTCAGTGGCTTCATTGTAAAGAAATTAAAGTGCAGCAATGGAGTCATTTTGGCAGGTCTAATGGACCCCAAGTGGGCCGATCAGAGGAGAATATACATGATGGACGAAAATATGAGGTTTTTGACACAACAAACCGGCACTTTGATTGTAAAAGCAGCAGAAGGAAACACAAAAAGAGAAAATATCCTCCTCAACGAAGACTAAAATTCAAGTTGCATTGAGTGTCTTGAGTAATTTTCAGATCGTTACGCAATAAAAATCATGTAAACTTTTCCGTATCCATCACTGCGCTCGAGGAAAGCAGACTGGGTTCCCACCCAAATAATTAAAGCAATTTATAAATATTTAACAGTATAATTACAGTGACAAACTGAACTGAGGGCTCCAAGAGAAAACCCTGGTTTATTTAACTTTCTGCAAGAGATGGACAGAAATGCTCCTAATATAGAACTTTATAGAGGAGGAGCTTAAACTTAATCATTTATCTTACATCCCAACTAACAGACATTTATTCCAGTCTAAACATGGAATATAATAATATTGTAAAATGATAAATTTGTGATTAAATAAAGTTTAAGCTCCTGGCAGCATAATCCATGATTATTTTAGTAATCGACAATTAATCAAATTTGTTATTTAACCAAAAGTTTATTTTATACAATATTAAAAATGCATCAGAAAATACAAATAAACCTAACTTAACTGCCCTTATATTAAGAAAATAAACATTTTATTGGGTAAAAATGCAATAGCATAGCCTTTCTTTGACCGATTGATCATTGGTAGCAAAGAATGCATCTGTAGTTAAATAAATAACGTGTGACGGTGTAAGGATGATTTGTTAACTTTTTGTTTTGATTAACCAATTATAACTGTACCGCAAAAGTGGCTACATAAGAATTTTTTTATTATTCTTATTTTATAAAATTTGAATCAGGTGACGCTAAAAACCAGCTCAAAGTTTTGGGTAGAATATATTTACATTTATGTTAAATGCAAAACGTATCTATTTTTTGTACAGTTTTGGCCTAATTACAGCTCTGTACATATTGTTCTTTGATTTGATTAAACAATTAATCGATTACTAAATTAGTTGACAGTTTTAATCAATAAAACTCATCGTGTCTATATGTGATAAAGTATTAAAGATTATTTTATTAGACAGTCAAGTAGCACTTTTAGATCCCGAGTGCCTAAAAACCAAAGACTATTTGTTGATTATTACAATTAATCGTAATTAATTGATTTATTTCAACCCTAAAATCCGACCCAAGAATCACCTGAGATCCTGAAGAAGTTCCCTGATAAAACTGGGGAAAAGTTGGACAATAAACCAAAACTAATTATGGGAAGAACATGCCAGAGAAAATAAATATTGCTTTCCTCAGATATTATTGGCCCGTAATTATGCAGAGCCATAATTACAGGTCATACATGGCTGAGCAGGAGACCTGCACAAAAAGTGGTAAATTGTCAGATTCCTTTGAGAAACTCAAAGAGAAAATAATTATTTAAAAGTAGAGGAAAAATGTGTTCCAATTAATACTAATATTGATTTTTTTTTTTTTTAAAAAACATAATAGACCTTTAAGCATTGATTAAAAAATCTCAACCTGGGTTATTGGAAAGCAATCATTCAGGTAGTTTCTGCAGCATTTCATTAAATTAAATTATATTCTCCTCTCAGGTGAATCTTTGCCATAAAGCACATCAGGATTTGCATCCTGGACATGAAGTCCAACATAAAAGTTTATCAAGCAGCAATAAAGGCTTTACAGGAATGCACAATAAAACCTGAGCAACGTGATTATGTAAATCTTTGGGCTTTCGGTGATAAATATGGGAACGGCTGGGAGAAAAACTCACGTTAATTTGTTTAGTTTAATAAAGTAGAAGGCCAGCTGAGCTTCTGGTTTTCTTTCATTAACAACCTACTTTTACAATAATTTATTATAGCTGCGTCCTGATTGGGTGAAGGTTAATTATCTCTCCCAACTGCATTTAAAACATGGACGCTGAAAGCTGGAAAGAATCACTGTTTACAGCTTTAAGTTTCTCCAGGGTGGATTGATGATGCAAAGCACAGCTTTAATGATTTTTAGTTGAATTTATTGAACAAACAGTGGCTTTAAATATGTAAACCCAAAGCTAACAATAATTGGCTAGAGGATTTTAGTGACTTCACACTCTTTTTGTTGCTGTAAACAAGCTTCTGGTGACCTAAATTGACTGAAATAATTGAAATCTATTATTTTTGGGGGTAAAATAAAACAGAGGACCCCGGCTATTCTCAACAATTAGCAATCCCAGCTAGCTACAGAAAGATCAAATCTGCAAAAACTTGATAACTGCTCTAAAAATTGTCCATAACTTAATGTTTTAACAGTGCAAACAACAAATATACCTCAATCTGCATTGAAACGCAAAGTGGAAACCAATGCTAACATCTACGATCTCCACTGTTGGACTGGCTGCTTTGCTAATGTCCACCAACTAGCATTCCTGCTAGGTGTTTTAGCTTCCCAAGCTTCAGTTTCTTTGAACATTTTAGATATGCTGTACAAAAAAAATCCACAAATAGCTTTGTTTTCCATAAAATATTTGAAGGTACGTTCAACAGAAAAATGCAAGAATACGTGAATTTACGAATCCTGAAGCACGAACAGATGGAAGTTCAATTTACTCACTTCCATTAGCATTGGAGAGGCTAATGATTAGCATGAATTTACAGGCATCAGGAATATGTAGGCTAACGACTAGCATTCAGAGAATGGTCAACTAATTTAGTAATCGATTAATCTTTAATTGTAATAGTATACAGACTCTAAAATATGTTATTTGCTGAAAGAACAAACTCGTAGCAGTAATTAAGCCAAAACTGTAAGAAGAAAATATAGTTTTTGCATTTTAGATGAAAAGATTGTCTGTAAATATGCTACCTAAAACTTCAAGTGTCATAGTTGTAGCTTTACCTGGATCAAATTCTGTAAAATTCCCACGTTAAGCACGTTTTGCTGTCCAGTTATTAATTGGTTAATTGAAAAATAAAAACATTTCAGTCCTACATTGCATTAGTAGTAAGTGAAAAACAAAGGGGCTTATTTAAGTATTTATTTAGCTGCTGGTGCATCCTTTAGTATCTTATTACATTTTAAGCAATACAATGTTTTATTTCTTATTCAGAAAACATTATTTTTTAATCATTTGCATTTTCTTATACATATTTATTTTAATAAAATAAGCCTAAGTGGTTAAACATTTTTCAGAAATTCAATTAATTGATTAATCGTTAAAATAATCATTACTGATCAACCGTTTCCTAAAATCACTTTTCCAAATATCCGTGTGTATGTACATATTTGAGTTTGTGGGTTTAATTTTGACAATTTGTGTTTTAAAAAAGCAAAATCCAAACTTGTGCAACAAACTCTGTTGAAACGTCAGAAAACGACGTTGGTGCTCAGGATGAGTGAGTAAACATCTCCATCGGGCCTCAGATTTGTCTCGACACGCCGCCCAGCATGACAGACGGTCTGAGCCACGAACAACCACGGAGAAAAAGATGTGAGACGTTTTCACGCTCGTCCTGCTGGGAAAGTTTTCCAAAGAAGTGCAGCTTGTCGCTCATTCCCGTCTTTCTGCTGTCAGGCTCCGAAAGCGGTCAGAATTATTATTCCTGTTAGCTTTTCCCCTCACCAAGGAGAGAGCCGTCAGCTTGACAAGCAAGCCAGTTCCCAGTCTGTCTACTTCATTTGACAGGAAAATAAAACGACAAATGAATACAAAGTGAGCATATATTTTTAATAACACTATCTAGGGCAGCAAGAAAGTATAAAAATCATTCAACTGAATAAAATACTTAAAACTTACAGAGATTCTGAAGAGGTTTTACCAAATGAGTCAAAGGAAAATCTATTTTTATTGGTGCAAAGATGCTTTTTATTGCTGGAATATTTCTGATGTTAATTCCCAGCATGCAAAGGGGTTGTTAGGATCCTCAACTAAAAGGTGAGGTAAGGTAAGCTTATTTATGTAGCACATTTTCAGAAACAAGGCAAGTCAGAGTGGGAGAAATCTTTGGCTTTTACCCCAACAATTTATTCATTTTGTTATTTTAAAATGTAAATGTTTCTAAAATCAGGTATTTTCATCAGTTTAAAAGATTAGGGCTACAGCTAATGATTGTTTCAGCTATTAATTATTCTGAAGATTAATCGATTATCCTGATGATTAATTGATTATTCTAACGATTAATCAGGGGTTGGGGTTGTTACATTCTGCTTATTTCTCATTTAACCTCTTAAGCCTTGCTTATACAATATTAGAAATACATTCAAGATGTAAGTAAACAAAAATTTCAACTCATTTTCTTAAACAAGTAAATGCACATTTTATTGCTTAAAAAGCAACGGCAGCATTCCTTTAGTAAATGCTTGATTATTTGTGGCAAAGATTGCATCTGCAGCTAAAAAAATACTTATTTTAATTACTTATATTTTTTCTACCTGGCTTGATATAGAACTATATTGTTGATTATTTTTTGGGGTCACAAATTAACATTTGGATAACAAAAGGTGCTTAATTCATTTTTTTAAAATTAAAATTTGAACCAGTTGAAGTTAAAACTGCAACTTGAGGAGTTTTGGGTAAAGCATATTTACAGATAAAAGTTTTTAATATTTTTCTTCTTCTTAGTTTTACATTTTCAACTTTGTTATTTTTCTACAGTTTAGCTCCATAAAGGAGGCTTTCGTAGCTCATCCAGATAAAATCATGGAAATATGAGTTTAAATATTCAGAAAACTGCTCAAACTTTGTTTAAAAGGTTTTGGTTTTTCCATTGATTATTTGGGTCATTATGCAACTGGGCCAGGTACTATTAATCCAGACCAGATTAAGCAGATTTAAAAAGTGAAGAAGTTACTGGGCATTTTGAAACTTTTCCACAAGGCTGCTGATTGTTTTCATCGCTTTTAAAAACAGGATCGACTTTTAAATCTCTGCATGTTTGTTTCTGGGCAGAAAATGAATCATTCACCTTGTTTTCTCCTCACCATAATCTCCTAATCAAGCCTAATCCCTTCCTCTGGTCCCAGCAGCTACTGGCTGCTGTTTCTCTGAGCTTACAGCTGAATTTTACTTTCATCTTCTCTGGATCCGGACTCGGTCCCCGCTTGCCTCTGTCCGGGACGTGATTGGGACGTAAATCGCTTTATGCTGGAAGAGTGACTCTTTTCTCCCCGACAGTCTCTGTGTCTCTTGCCTTTTAATTTGATTGCTTTCTGACTTAAGGAGGGTGTTACACGAGAAGAAACAGTATAGCTGGGGATAATTCAGTTACATACAGTCGTGTCTTTCTTCTGCGTTTGGTTAAATAAACCACAGCTGAGGAGTCGGACAGAGCTAGCTTCATCTCCAAGCTGCTAGCATGCAGGTTTCCACGTTTAGCTTACTTTGAATATTATGCTTCAGTTTTCAGTTGCTTCTGCCTTTTGTAACAAAAAATTATTCACTTTATAATGCTGCATTTACACCAATCCCATTTAATCCACTTTAGTCAAAGTCCAGTCCGTTTTTTCTAGAAAGTCCGGTTTGTTTGGGGAAGTGTGAACACGCAATTGAGACAAAAACGCTAACTCTGGTCCGCCTACAAACCTCAGTCCCGGTTCAGTTGGGGTGAATTCTTTACTGGTTCAAAAGTATGTGAACGCCAAGTGGACTAGAGACCGCTCCAAAAGCAGGAAGTGCACTACAGCGCAGGGCATTCTGGGTAAATACAAAGAAAAAAGCGCGCTAACTAGAGTTAGCAGGAGAAATAGTTTGTGGTCTACAACCACTAAAATCTGATGCTACTCCATTTTTTTTGACATTTCATAAAGACGGAAGTTGCACCGAGGGTCTTCTTCACAAGTTTTTGTCATTTCCTTCAGTAGTTCTTGATGCAGCGCCCCCACAGGCGAGGAGGGGGAACTGCTTTTTCAGACTGTTTGGATTGTTTGACTGTGCAGCGTGAAAATGCAACAAATGTTGCAACTTTGCCTCTGAATGGAACCGAGTCTACTGGACTATTATGTGGGGAAAAACACCATTAACATTATTTTCCTGGTTAAATAAAAGATGCATACAAGCAGAACTTGATGACATGCTGGAAGAAACGTTTTTCTACATGTTTGGCATTTATTCTGTAGAACTAATCCCACCAAAGCCTGCTGTTTTTTAATTGTTTAAGTGATTTTTGCACCATTTTGCAGCAGAAGCCATGTCTATGACAACCAGCCTTTATAGTAAACAATAATCTAGAAACAATTGGCCCAGATCTTCTTCTTCTACAACTTATATCGCTTCATGGAAAGCATGCAGGGTTTGGATAACGATGCTCGATGAAACGGATTCAATTAAAGCTCTTTTAAACGTCCCAAAGGTCCGAGATGCAGAGATGCATGACGAGTTTCTAATGTAGGGCGATATTAACACCAGGCAGTTTAAATCAGACACTGAATAAAAAGACCTTCTGCTCATTTATGTCTGGAATTAAATCACACGAAAGTTTCTCTCTTTTAGGACGGTCAGAATCACAAGAATTTTTAATGACTTTTTTCAAAGTTGAGCATTTGCAAACGGTAAACTGTGATTTTAAATTATTTATGATCACAGTGGCGTTAGCTGCACTAGTTCCAAAATATAAAAACACATTTTTCTTGGTTTTGGGCCTTCGCCCTGCTTGAAAAGACAACCTCCGTCCATTCAAACCTGCACACAAACACAGGCCACTAAGGTTACCGCCTGCTACAGGCGTCCGGTTACACTAGAGCTTCCTAGATCAGTTCCTAGAAGAACTGATCTAGAGTTTACATTCTAGATGTAGAACATCCAGATGCTTCCAGATAACCTCCTCCGATATATTGGGGTGTGTTTTCTCCAAAAGGAGTCATGTTCAATGGCATATTAGAGCCATTGTAGAAAGAAAAAAAGGAGTAAATTTCACACCAGAAAAAAATCTAGAAAAAAGTTAATTTCTGAGCTCCAAACATCAAACATTTGCAAGAGAAAAGTCTGAAATTTTGAGAATAATCTCAAAGATTTTACAGAAAAAAAAAATGTTAAATTCTGAACTCCAAAAGTGGAAAAAAAAAATAGCAAGGAAAAAAAAAATTAGAACATTTTGAGAAAATTTTCTAGAAAATAGCTCTGAAATTTTTTATCTCCAAATGTTTAAAATTTGTGAGAAAAAAATCTGAAATTTTGAGATTAATCAGAAAGTTTCTATAATAAAAAAAAAACTTTCGACTTTCGACAGAAATTTCCAAGTATTTCATGGAAAGAATTTTTGAATAAAAATGTCAGAGTTTTTTTCCAGCAACATTTTGACTTGTTGATTTCTATCTCAGGTTTATTTATAAAACATATATAAGCGACACAGTAGTTCAAAGTGCTGCACATCATAAAAACAAAAGTCATACAAACATAATCGATTATGAACGGTAACAAACATTACATTTTGTCGGGTGCCATCAGAAATGTTGGTCAGTATTCCAGTATTTTTGGTTTGAAAGCAGCTCTAAACAGGAGAGTTTATAACCTTGATTAAAAGGAAATCAGTGTTTCAGCCGTTTTGCATTTTTATGCAACATTTTCCAGAAAACGTCTAGAAAATTTCAAAGATTCTCAAAATTTTAGAGTTTTATGGCAGAAATTTACTCCTATTTTTACTTCCTATACATTGGCCCTAACATGCTGTCATGTACATGAGATATGAGCGTGCAGCGGAGGAAAGAGCAGCTGTAAACAGCCTGGCAGCCTTGACTCCGACATGCAGCAGGCCAATGATTTAACCTCATTGCGCCTCCAGGAAGTGATGCGTCGCTTGCGCTCTGCGCCGACTCACATCTGAGAACAATCTCATTTTTTACCCCAGAATCACATGTATGTACCAGGTATTACAGTTTTCTGACTTCCCCTGAATATCCAGAGTCACATAAAGATGGTTACAAAGTCAGCCTTCTATCACCTGAAGAACATTTCCAGGCTTAAAGGACTAACATCCCAGCAAGAACTCAAATACACGTTTACATTAACTTATCGGAAACCATTTGCGTAATTTTATGGCCAATGAAATGCAGCCAGTGTTGACAAGCTTTCAGCTGTTTGTAGTTCGCCCAATCCGCAACTCCATGGTGTATATTAAAAAACACATTCTCGTGGTTTTTACACCACATTATACAACTTTCAGACTTCTTCACTTGTAATTTTGACAGAGATGGGCCCAAAAATTATACTTAAGTAAGAGTAGCACCACTTTAGCATATTTTTAACTCAAGTAAAAGTAAAAAGTAGCCATGCAAGACATTACTCAAGAGTAAAAAAGTATTTGGTCGAAAGTCTACTCGAGTACTGAGTAACTGATCACTTCGGTTTGAAAGCAGCTCTATAAAATATATCAATCGTTACATTTAAAAATTCAGTTGGACCAAAATATTAAGTTAAGTTGAAAGTTTTGGTGTTTTAAGGATGAAAATGATAATAATTTATATCAGTAACAAAAAAATAACAAAATCTGGCAAAACAAAATGTTTCCAAATCAGTTACTGTCTATAAAAAAAAACTTACTAAACTTTAACAAAAACTGCAGGTTTGTGTCTGAGTCTGGTGAATTTTTGATTAAAACTTGTTTGTTTTTTATTCAGTGGGTAGAGAATCCAGAAATTTTACTCAAGCAAGAGCAGCGACTTTATAATAAAGTTACTCAAGTAAATGTAATTGAGTAAATGTAACTAGTTACCCAACTCTGCATTTTGACATTATTTCCTATCCATACTTGTTGGGAAAGATGCAACATGTGGCACCAGAGGCGTTCCATAGTTTGGCATTTACAAACAGAAACACGTCGCCCTACCTTCACCGCTTCTGCGTGGGTGACTTTCTCGAACACTTTGTCGTTAACTTTCATGATCTGGTCGCCGATGCGGAGCCCCTGCTTCTCCGCCAGGCTCCCGGGCTCCACCAGGGACACGTAGATCCCGACCCCGTGCTCCGAGCCGCCGCGGATGCTGAATCCCAGGCCCTCGTTGCTCTTGTGGCGCTTCATGGTGACCTGCCGGAGCTCGCCCGGCGGCTCGTGGATGAAGTTCCGGCCGAGCAGCGGCACCAGCGGCGCCGCCGTCCCGTCGCTGCTGGTGCTGAAGCTGTCCGGGGAGCCCCGCAGCGCCACCTGGAAGTCCGGCGGGATGCTCGGCGACAGGTTCCCCGGTGGAGTCGGGCTGGAGCTCGGCGGGGGTTCGGCGTGGCCATTGTTCGCGACTAAATCCGACTTTAGGTAAAGCCCCTCCGAGGTGTACTGCTCGAAGAGGAGCTGGTCGGAGCGGGGGATGACCAGCCGCAGCATGGGCAGCAGCTGCCGCTTGCTGGGCGCGTTCAGGATCACGTTGAGGGTCTGAACCAGGTCGTACACGTTGCGCTTGGAGTGGTACACGTTGAGGCAGTGGATTAACTGCTCCCGCTCCAAGTCGCTGAGCAGCAGGTTGAGCGCGTTGTGCAGCTTCCGGACGTTGGCCGACAGCGTCCGGGCGCTGGAGGCCACCGAGTTGGCCGAGGAGCTGAGCGACATGCGCTCCAGGTCGGTGCTGCTCATCCCGGCGGTTACAGGGCACGCAGTCCCGGCTGGAGCGGCATCAAGACGGCCGGAGGAGTCCGATAACCCCCATAATGTCGAAGTTTATCCCAACTGTTTGGATAATCGGACGCTGTTACCTGGAGCTGGGAAACTTTAGTTTCCAAGCGGGTGAGAGCTGGAGAGCTTAGTGCGCCACGTCAGTGTCATTATCCGCCGTGTTATTTTCCACGGGGTCAGGTGGACACCGAGCCGCCGCTTCTCTGGTGTCCAGAAAAACCCAAACCAACCACAATTACACCGACTCCTTCCAGTTTAACAACAAAAAACTGTACATTCCTTCGCTCCAGAAACACAAAAAACTTATTTTTCTCCGCTCCGGCGGCAGGTTTCCGCTCCCAAAACGACCCACGGCGGAGGAAAATGTAAATCCACGCGTGAAAACTGAGCGGTGTCGGTTTGTAGGAGAGCTGCGGCTCCGCGTACCAGTCCCACTGACGTTACTACAGCGACTGAAGAAGCGTCTCGTGCCGTCATCTGTGCGGAAATGACGCAACCACACAGCAGCCAATAGGATTTTTGGTGACAAACTGCACGCGCGTGTGGCTGTGTGTCTAAATAATTCACGCTTAACTAAAGTTCAACACCTGTAGGGCGGCAATGTGGACTGAAGTTTACTAGAAAAAACTGAGAATTTTTTAGATTAAACTCATAAATATTCTGGGGAAAAAACAAGAAAATTTCTGAGCTTCAAAAGTCGAAAATTGTCTTTAAAAATTTTTTTTAGATCAATCAGAATTTTTATTTTGAAAAAAAAAACTATTTTTTTTGTTTCAAAAATCAAAGTTTTCCACTTTTGAAACTTAGATAATTAAATGTTTTTGAGTTTTTCCTTTAGAAAAAAATTTGACTTTTCAAACTCAGAAATTTCCTTCTTTGTTCAACAACATTTTTGAGATTAATCTAAAAATTTCAAAGATTTTTCAGGCTAAATTTCAACTTTTAAAACCCAGAAATGTCCTTGTGTTTTCTCTATAATTTATGGGATTAATCTAAAAAATTCAGATTTTTTTCCTACAGAATTTCTGAAATTCATCTCAAAATTTCTTAGATTTTGGTGAAAATTTGCTTCTCTTTTTTATTTCTATGATGGTCCTTTGTCCTTTGTTGATTTTTCTTCCAGTTTATCCACAGGATATAATATATTTATAACAATGTTACTTAAATTATAAGCAAAAAACATACAACTCCCAATAAAAACAATATTAAATAGATGCTACATATAGAAATAATCAAAGTCTACAAATTTAATCCCCTGGTGCAGTTGCACTTTTTCCTTCCACTCAACTTCCTACAAATACACTTGCACACTGCAGGTGTTTTCAGCTAATTAGTGGCTGGCTGTGGCACAGATAATTTTCTATGTTAATATTTTATTAGTTCCTTAATATTTAAAGCTACTGCTGAAATTCTTCCTGCTTTTTTAAAGCAGAAAGTCGAGTTTGTAAAGATTATTTAGGTCAGTTGAACACAGAGAATAAAAAACACAAGTTGCAAAGTGTGCAAATGAGGGTTTAGGAAAATCAAATAGTTCTGTTGAAAGCAACTAAATGGATAGAAAACGAGATGGAGGTGAATGAGGTCAAAGCAGAGCCACACATAAAGTCAGGCCCTGAAAATGACACAGCGAAACTGTCAGCAAGCAGCAAAGATAAAAGCCGCATCTGATAATGAGTGAATGATTTTAGAGGCAGCAGTTTATCTTTTAATGATTTCTAGCGCTAAATCAATGTTCTGCATCTATATAAGCTCTGAAATGAAGGAAATTTGGGTCAGTTTTTTAAAGTTCATACTATTAAGCATCTCAGATTAATTGATTAATTGGAGCGAGTTCCACCCACGCAGCTCTGTGGAGAAATATTAGAAGTGACAGTAGCAATGAGAAAAGACCTTGACCGGCCTGCAGAGCCGTTCGTTTCAAAGCGAATCAATCCTTCTGGGGAATCACAGGAACATCAACTTCAGCCCGGTTTTATCACCTGTCCTTCCTTCTGTAATGGGAAAAAAATCCCTGCTAGTCTGGTTTTTATAACGATGCATGCTGTCATGCAGCAAAGGTCTCTGCAGCAGGACGTAAAAGGTTTGATCAATACTCACATGTAATCCTCTTACTTTTCAAAAAAACAATAACGAACGATACATTATGATTAGCAACTTAAATAAAAGAACAATAAAAACAAAGGGAGACAGTTGAAAGAGCACTCTAAAACTGACATGCTAACTTTTTCTATAACTATTTTACATCATTTAACAAAACCTCTGACACTACACTGAGTGAAACCTTCCAAAATATACAAACTGTAGGCAAAATAGTGGGGAGAATATTAAACAAATAATAAAGAACATGATCCTAGACCAGGTTCTGTCGCCTTACAGTCCTGGACTGTCTGCAGAGGGAGAAATTACAGTATTTATCAAGAGCTAATGATAAATTACTATTCTAACATGGTATTTAGCAAAAGGTAGCACTAAACGCTATAACAACATGCTATCTAGTGGATGCTAATGCTAAAGCGCTATAACAACATCATATTTAGCACAAACTAACACTAAAGTGCTATATCACCATGGTATTTAGCAGAAGCTAATGCTAAAGTGCTATAGCAACATTGTATTTAGTGAAAGTTAACTCTAACACGCTATACCAACGTAGTATTTATCAAAAGTTAGCTCAAGCGTTATAACAACATGGTATCTAGTGGTGCTGCTAATGCTGAAGCGCTATTCTAACATGGTATTTAGCAAACGATTGCACTAAATTGCTAGATTCACCCATGTCGATAGCCGGAGTGATATGTTATCTGTCACAACTTATCATCCCAGCATGATCAGACTTATTATAATATATTGTAATAAACGTCTAACTAGTTAAAGAGTTCTTAACAGTCGATAACCAAAATTTTAACACACTTTATACACATGACAGTTTACAAAACAGCTAAGTAAATTAGAATTACTTCATTAAAGTCTGATAAGTGTGCTAAACGTTTTCAAAGTTAGCATAAATGCTAAAGTGCTTAGCTCTGCTATTAGCGCAAAGAAATGCTGTATATTTAGCTGTAGCCTGAAAAAAAACCTGTGAAAATGAACCAAACTAACTTCATCTCACGTGTTTTTGTTGCCTCTGGGTAGCAAAACTAAATCTGTCAGTACAGGTGTAAACAGCAGGGGGCTAACAATGCTGCGTGTGCTTATCCGCGACTGATGAGCGTCATTACCGGAGCGGAGCTGCGGGAAACAATGGCGGGGCAAACCGCACTGTACCGGACAAACCCCGACACCGCACAACAAGCGGGACAAAAAGAAAAGAGACAGAAAATGATTTCACTGCGTGAAACCGGAGAGTGAGCGATGGAGGAACGAAGAGACGACGACAGACTGAAGGGGAGTGGAAAGGCCGCAGTAACCCACCCACGGAGCTAATTACACCGGCTGTTGTCACGGTTTTTAATTTTCACAAAGCTGAACATCCAGTCCCGCCACGGAGTGACGGACAAAGACAGATTCTGTCATGCTGGCAGGACAATTAAGGTGTTAATGAAGAGGTGACCGCTGTGAGCTGCAGAGGATGTGCATGTAGCCGGCAGCTCGGTACTTTGACTAGAAAATATTCCCCCCACTTCCAACATGAAGAGCTACCTACTCCTAATTAAATTTCATGGTTAAGTGTAATCACTCTGGAGGCTTAGCAGGCCTTAAATACTTGGCCTAATAGGCTTAGATGGTAACCAAAGTCATCAGTTTTCATCAAACAGCTAAATCTCGGTCAAACAGATGTCTCTGAAATCCAATTTGCTTCATTGGTATAATTATTAACTGTTTTAGACCCCCTGCTGAGAGTCTAACTGTGTTTCTCTTGGCCTCTTTTCAACATAAATGTTTTCACAAAGCTTTTTTAAATTCTAAATAATTTAAGCTTACATAATACAGTAACTCTCGTAAGAATTTGAATTAATATGAGAAAGAAAGAGACATTTAATTTCCTATTTTTGAATTTGAATATGCAAACTATTTTATCAAATTTGTTGTCGTTTCTAATGTAAATATTTTAGTAGACTTTAAATAAGATAAAATTAACTTACAAGTAGCTTTTTGGCAATATAAGAGTTTGATTTAAGGCAATAATTCCTAAATATTGAGCTTCACTGGCAGATTATTTCACTTATAACATGAGAAAAAATATTTTTACATATACGAGTCATAAAAATGTTAAACTTTTCATAATTTTTTTTTTGAAAACCAATTTATGGAAGGAAAGTAAATTAACCAAACATGTGAGAACATAATCACCCTCCAACCTCTGAGAGTCGTCCAAATTTGAGCACTTTTTGTCAGATCATAGTTTAATACTTCAGCTGAGGTGAAAACAATCCATAACATTAAACATGAGGTTGTCTGAGAGTCCAAACAAAAAGTGAAAATGCCGTCCACAACCTTCAGGAGTCGGAGATAAAACCGTATTTTACCCTTAAATGAAGATTTTATTTTTTTTTACAAAGAGAATAATCAGATCTAAAGCGGGAAAATATTCTTAAACGTTTCCATAATTCTCTTCGGTTTCCTAATGAGACTGAAAACCACAAACCTTTAACAACTACAAAGGGATTCTGGCTGGAGAAAAACATAAAACCAATTAGGGGTAAATAAAGAGAAAGTCTGAGCGATCTTTTATAGAAGTCCAGTTAATTTGTTTCACTTAGCTGAGAGATGAAGGCATGTTTGAAGTTTCCCAGACAGAAATCCCTCGGAGTAACGCTGCTTTCTGTGGGTTTGGAGTCATTATTTTTTCTTTTCCACCTGTGATCCAACGGCAAAACGATCTAAAAATAACCCGCCGTGTTCGTTTGCGACCGACAGTTTAATCAAACGAGGGATCAGAACACCGGTCCTGCTGGGCAGCGCCGTAATGGCAGCTCACACACACACACACACACGCACACACACACACACACACACACACACACACACACACACACACACACACACACACACACACACACGCTTAATGGTGGGATAATCTGCAGAGAAGAGACGAGAGTCCACCATCAATCAAAACCAGCTGCAGAAATCTGAATGTTCTGATGACTGCCAGTCAGATTGGCAGCAGGCAGCACCTGAATCGACCTACAGTGAGAATCTAAAAGCCAGAAAACGAGAAATTGATCCCAAAATCAGTTTTTAAAACACTTTACATCCATTTGTATCTCGTTTTCTGTCTAATTTTTCACTTTTTTGGCGGTTCGATTGCTTATGTGAACGTCAAGTGGGCCAGAGACCGCTCCAAAAGCAGGAAGTGGACTACAGCACAGGGCATTCTGGGTAAATACAACCAAAACAAACGTGCTGGTCCAGCGTCAGTGGGAGAAATGTCTCATGGCCTTTTGCTAAAGACAAAAGAGAAATCCTACAACCGCTAAAATATGACGCTACTCCATCTGTTTGCATTTTGTGAAGGAAGAAGTTGACTTCAGTTTCTTCTTCAGAGGCTTTTGTGCCGTTTCCATTAGTGGTTCTTAGATCAGCGCCCCCCACAGCTGAGGAGGGGAACAAGATTTTCAATTAGTTTGGATTGCTTTGAATATTCTTTATTAAAAAGTTACATTTTTTGCATTTTTTGAAATTATTTTCTATTGAAAATGTCAGATTCCACTGAACAATCATTAATTAATAAAAAAGTGTTAATTTATTTTGTGTACAAAGGTTTGGTAACTTTTTTCAGCAGCCACTGTACAACAGTGAAGCCAGCCGACCAAATGTGCTGGAGCTCAGCTTGGGTTGTTAGGAGACAAGCGGAGTTCCACTGGGGTTGCTAGGTAATGGCGCAGTGCCTGCTGATTTGTGACTTAACAATCAGGAAGTTTTTGAAACGGCTCATTTTCCAGACACCAAAAAACTTTAACTTATTGCCAAAAGAACCTGTGGGTGTTTTGGAACTGATTTTAGAAGCTGTAAAGTCCCAAACTGAAGTCCAAAAATGTGTAAAATTTTAATTTTGCACAATAATATAAAATAATTTTATGAAGCTAAGCTAGATAAGCTAATTTGTTTGGTGCTTTTGTGTCTCTAAAGTTTTGTTTAGTTGAAACAAAAGCAAAGATGGCTCTCTGGGTTGAAAAGGTTGCTGACCCTTAGTATAGAAGGCCTCAGAAAAACATCTGGTGGGCTGGATTTGACCCCTGAACCTTGAGTTTGGAAACCAAAAACTTAACCAATTGTATAAAATATGATAAATTTTCTGTATTTTAATCTTAATCACAGATCTAGCTTCTCCAAAGTGTGAGGGAGTTGTTCAAAACGCGTAGCATCATAAATAAGATGATTTTTGGCCGGCTGCAGCTGCTTTCGAGTTATTTTATGCCTCATCTGGGAGACGTGGGCTGACACGCCGCTGATGGATGGCGGCTCACGCCTCAGCCAGGTGCCAAGGTCTCTGGCGTCTCAGATGAGTCTGGCTCTCCTGAGCGGAGGATCTGCATCGGTCGTGGATCATCGCTGCGCTGACATGGAGGAGACACGCCAAGAACGGAAAGATGGAGGGAGGAGATGGCCACAACGTCTAGACTACCATAAAACCAGATCAGATAAAAAAGATCTGGGTTTGTTTATCTGTCATGTGTTCAGAGAGAATCGTTTTTATTATCTGAATGTAAAAAAAAAAAAAAGCTGTGCTGTATGTTATGGCAGGAAAGCACCTGGACTCTCATTACAATCATTAGAAGATGCACCTGGTGACCTGAGTACTGCACCAGCAGGGGGCAGCACTCAGACTTTCTCTCACTAACTTAACAGAACTTCTTGTATTTTTACTAGTTCCTGTTTCTAAGTCAACATTGCATGGCTGAAAGTTTATTTCTTATTTTTGGTCAAAGGATGTTTAAAATTGATTAAAGAAGAAAAAATCATCTTGAACAGGCTGAGCCGTTGGTACAGAAACAAAGATGGCCGCCAGACCAGAACGGGGGAGGAGAAACTGTCCAAACGGAGTCCGTTCTGAGGTGAAAAATGCAATTCATGTGGTTTTATTTTTAATATAAACACTCGACAGGCCTCACCTTAATAACGCTTTTTTATTATCAGTTAATCATTAGAAATTAAACGTAATTTGATCAATAAATCCCTGGTTAATATATTGTGCTTTTATGCCGTTTAGGATAGTCTCTGTTTAATCTACATAACTGCTTTGGTGACGTTTTTTCTGCCTGATTTTTGTTACTTTCCCTAGTTTTCTCTTCTTCAATATCCATTTTCCAGATCCTTTAGCAATCGATGCACCAGAATCAACCTGACCGCAAAAACGTGACTATGCTGACATGGTTGTGTGAGGCTAACAGAAACCCTTAATAAAAGCAAAACCGTCACTGAAATGTTTTATCTGACCTCTGAACGGCGTGAAATGCTAAGCGTAATTGCAGGATCAATACGTTGAAAACAAAGAGTGAATTTGCAGAAACAGTCTGTGGGAATTAAAGGAGCATTTTATCAATAATAATCCAAAGTGACAGCAGCACTTTGCATGTCGTCCCTTCAGATTTGATGGCTTATCGACTTGTTTCTGTGCATTCAACAGATTGGCAAGTGTTGCATTTCCTCCTTCAACTCTCATCTGAAGCAGCAACAACGTTATCTGTTTTCTTGTTAAGGTCACAGGATGAAAACAGACCGTTATCACGGTTTTCCCTTCAAAATAAACATATTGATATTCAATTAGCAATAAAATAACAGGATTGAAATCGTTGAACAGGTTCTGCACATCAAATCTGTTACTTTTGGGAAACAAAATCCAGCATTCAGCTCATTTACTGGGAGTTTCAACACATTTTTATATTGTTTCTGCATTTTTATGACAATCTGAACAATTAAGTAAAATAAAAGTCTGCATATTTTATCTGCTTGAACCTTGAATTATGAAAAAATGTGATTCTCATTTGCGATTAATCGATTAACAAATTATTTAAATAATCTTGTTAATTGATTATCACACATTGAAATGCAGCAAACGACAAGAGAAGAAGAACCTCTTCCAGGGCTGGAAGGATTAATCAGATTAATCGTGATTAATGGATTATCAACTAATCATCATTAACTCATTTAGTTAGTGATTAATCGTTAACTGGAGTACACACACAAAAAAGGGCCATTTACTGAAAATGAAAACATATTCAGAGCAGAAGTAAGCAAAAAAATGCACTATATATATATATATATATATATAGATTTTGCGATTAGAATAAAAAGAAAACACATTTGTCTGTAAATATGTTTTAGCCAAAACTCTTTAAGTGGCAGTTTTAGCTTCACCTGGTTCTGATTTAATATAGGCAATAAAATGTTTATTTTATTTATAAATGTTAATATTTTTAATTTGTATATTTTAATATATATCTAATATTGCATAAAAGAGGTTTAGGTGGTTCAATAAAATAGTGTTATTTTTTATCCGATTAATCGTCAGAATAATCGCTACATTAATCGTTAATTTTAGTTCTACAACAGATTAGTGCTTTATTGTCGATGTGAATTTGGATATTTACCATCAAAAGCCCAGCAATTAACCTAAAAATATTATTCTTGCAACTTCCTTTAAACTCTAGATTTAAAAAAAACCTAACATCTGTGTTATTCTTTTGCTCAGACATCAACACAAAGTACATAATGAACAGTCTCTGACGTGTCAGATGCTTTGTGAGCTGGAGATGCAGCGCCTATCTTTGCCAAATGAGCTCAACTGTTGCCCAAAAGCCATTAAAAACCCATCAGTGAGCCGCAGTGCTGGATGTTGGCGGCACAAAAACGCGCTGCAGCATCTCGGTGTCTCCATTTAAGGCTGAAAAGAGCCGCAGCGTCCAGCTCAAGTGAAATTAAAAGCCTCATCAGAGGTTAGATTTGTCCTTTTCATCATGTAAAGAGGTGTTAAAACAAAGTGCTGAGATTTTATGTAGATTTCTATTGGAGAAACTAGCGTGGGAAAAATTTAGATACATATTAGGACATTTCTTCGTCTTTTCAAGCTTAATTTAACACATTTGCTGGTCAGTTTCACCAAATCAAAATGTTCTGTAAGTACAGTAACCTCAGATTATTAGACATGTTTGAATTAACAACATTCTTAAATTTTATTTGTAATAAATACTCAGTTTAGGGCTGCAACTAACAATTCTAGTGATCGATTATTCTGACGATTAATCAATTAATCAGATAAAAAATTTTGTAGATTTTTCATTTAACCACTTAAGTCTTTTTTATACAATATTCAAATTAAAGATGCAAATACAGTTAATTTTTTAAATACAATAAACATTTTATTGCCTAAAATGCAACAGCAGCAGGTGAAGCTAAAACTGCCACTTCAGTGGATTTGAATGAAACATATTTAGAGACAAAGTTTTTTACATCTTAAATGAAAAAAATATGTATATTGTACAATTACTTCTCTGAATATGTTGCTTTTTGAGTTTGTTTTTTGATTAGTTGACGATTATTTAAATGATCACGATTAATCTGTAAAATAGAAATTAAATAAATAATTCCAAAACAATTTAACGAGCCAGAAGCATTTTAATAAATCGCTTTAATCAAAAAAGATTATTTTTATTTCACAAGTTAAATTCAAAAAGTTGAACTTCACATCGTTTAGTTACAAACAGGGACATTTTAAGCATTTATTACAGTAATTTTGATGTTACAGCAAATGAAAACCCAAACATTCAGTACATCAGATCATCTGAATATTTTCAGGCTTCATGGAGATGTTGATTTTACTTTCAAGGCTGCTGTTATTCCCATTGGTGTTTTTTCCCTCCACTAAATTTTCCACTAATATATTTGGGAACATCCAGCTTCATTTGCAATGAACGTTTTATAACTTAGCTTCTTCTCTTTCTTTTTTTTTTTTTTTTTAGCAAAAGTGCAAGCTCAATAAAAGTTGCAGACTTTTCTATGAAGCTGGATCAGAACCAGGAAATGGATTTATTCAGATGAACCGTTACAAGGAAGTGGCCAAATATCCAAAAGCTCAACGAAATGCTAATATTTGGATTAATTTAGCCAAATACTAACATCTCTACCAGGAAGTGAGTCGGGCATCTCAAAATAAATAACAAAACATAGAAAAATGTGCAAATTTATCCCTTTGCAGTTGTTATTCACATTTTATTTAAAAATGTCACATTGAAAATTATTTACAACCTTCTCAATAATCATTGAAAATATATTTATTAGCTTTGCAGGGATCACGCCATGCTTCGAATGGCTTAGCAGCTTTTTGCAGGTTGAAACTGAGATTTTAATGCTTCATCTTTGAGGTTGGAAGGCCTCTTTACCATCACCCTAATCTACAATCTTCCACCACAGATTAAAGTGAAGATTTGATTCTTTAACCTTCATCAAATCCAGCCCTAAAAAGTCAAAAGTAGTGTTGAATTGATGTAAACTTATTACATTATATCTGGATTCTTCATTATTTACTCATTAGTTTATTTCACATTTTTTAAAAAATTTAAATATATCTTTTGATCCTCCAAATATTTTTTTTTTTTACTGATACAGGAAAAAGTGAAAACTATGGCCAAGTATTACGGTAAAAGATTTTCTGATGAAACCCTTGGAAATTTAGAGATTAATTTCATGTTTATAAGTGAAGAAAAATCAGCAAGTAAAAAAAATTAAAAATGAAAACAAAAGTTAAAATTTGTAAGATGCTTTGTGCCTTTTGAAAAAATTTTTTTTCTTCTTGTAAATATGTGAAATAAATGTGAAAATTTCTGAGTAGCTTGGTTAAAATTTACTGTTTTGTGGACAATTTACTATATTTTTCTGTAACTCCAAGATTTTGAGATTGTTTTTGTGATTTTTTTGCGATCAAAATCATTGATTATGTGATGCTTTGCGATATTTTTGCGATAATTTCCTGTAACTCTCATGGAGTGCAGAGGGATGGCGCTTTGCTGCGATCTTTGCGTTTATATATGACGGTTGATGTGACCGTTTATGTTTTTGTTAATTTGACATCAATTAAAGCTGAGGTAGTAGAGTAGCAGAACAAAGAAATACTGCCACCTACAGGTGGGAGTTTGTATAATTTTAACCTGATCATTTTGACAATTTCTCTGTAAAATTTGCAATAAAATCACAATCACAAAAATGCAGGGATTTGTTGGTTTTTGCGAGAAATTCTGTGAAAAACCTCAACATGTACGATGGCCATAACATTTCGTTGTAGAAAAAAATATTTTTTTTTCTCCATCCAACCTTCAAAAATATTTTCTATCCAAGTTTCTTCCAGGTCAGAGTTGATTGCGAGTCCATCTCAGGTCCAGACAGTTTAATAACCCCTTCATGTCATATAAAGTCAATTTCCAAGTAACAGACAAACAAAAACATCCATTAAACCTGAATAAATAAACATAAATTATCCCAGAAAAAAATAAGCTACATTCATTGAAGAACCTGGATCATTAAGAATGTCAGCTTGAGTCATTCATTTATTAAACATCTCCATTATTTACCCACAGAAGTGATAAATCAACACTAAATGTACGAGTCAGACATTAAATAGCACTAATGAGTGATTTCCACCTCACAATATCCCAAAATTAGAAAATATACAGTCATTAATCGATAACTGAGTCGTAACAAAGTGTTCTGGTGAGTCTGATCCGAGTTCAGCTCAGATATGAAACCTTTTCCTTAGGAAAAATAAAGGAGGCCGAAACCTGGACCTTGCGGGACTCCGGGTTTCATTTGGGCGGAGAAGGCCATATGGGCAGAGGGTGAGCCTCGGTGTTGAAGACGTACTTGTCTAGACTGAGCAGCTCCTCGTCGTCGGAGAACAGCAGGTAGAGGTACTTCAGCGTCTCGCCCAGGAAGAAGCTCTCCATCTTGTCCCGAGGGCCGGGGTTAGCGGGGTCACGGACGTTGTTGATGGACGTGTAGCCGCCGCCAGGGACCTGCGATTGGAGAAGACGTGTGGTCAGGTGGTTAATGCTTCCATTGGGAAGCTGAAAAATCAATTTTGATACATGCTGAGCTTTCCCCAAGCTGCCAGAAGTCGAACATGAAACATAATTACATTTTCACCAGCTGAGGAAATGTCAGAGAGGTCAAGAAACAGAGTCAAAAATCCTTCAATGTCGGTTCAAATTAATTTCTTTAAAGGTGAACTATCACACTTCCTACAACAGGTTAGCTGTTTTCATTACATTTTGAACACAAAATAATTTTTAAATAATTAGATTTGAGCTGTTTTAGGGCGTCTTTTCACTTTAAATCCAAATAAGCTGCTGCTGGCCACGCCCCCAACTCTGTTTACATTCGCACGTAAAAATGGCTGCAAACAGATGTGTAATTACACAACCGTACATCTTTGAAAAGCATTAGTAGAGACTCCTAAACAACAAACAAGAATGCAGCAAGTGGTTTCTGGATGGGAAGTAAACAATAAAACACTTGTCTTTTCCAGCAGCCATTGTACAGCGCATACAGCGGTAAAACCAACTCCAATAGGGTTGGTAGGTAACGGGCAGAATTCTGCTGGGGTTGCTAAGTAACGGGGGGAATTCTGCTGTTGTTGCTAGGTAACAAGGCACTCCCTGATTATTTGTGACGTTACGTTTCAGAGGTTTTAGAAACTTTGCGTTTTCCAGACATCAAAAAACTTTAACTTAATGGCTAAAACCAGCTGAGTGTTTTCTTTATTTAAGCATTGGGACCGTTTTTAGAAGCAGTGAGTGAGATAACATAAAAATGTGAATTTTGCATAATAGTTCCTCTTCAAGTTCTGGCTCTACAATAGCTTACAAATCTCTTCTTGACAAAAAAAGACTATTAAGTTATCAAGTAATACATAACAGTAGAAGTTTTTATTAGAAATATACTTTTTTGGCCTTCAAGTTCGTTAGACTTGATGATTTTGGCCGACGTGACAAAAAGTCTGGCCACCCCTGGTTTAGCATAATGTTCACATCATCAGCGAATCTGAAATAACAGGAATACATGAGCGGCTGGCTGGTCAGTACCTTGGTGTAGGCGTTGAAGCTCTGCAGGATGTCCCAGCCCCAGTCTCTGTACTTGCCGTCCTTGGTGAACCGGTACATGTAGAACAGGCTCTCCACCGTCTCCGGGCGCAGCAGGTTGTGTCTGTCGGCAGGCTGCAGGATAGCAATCAGTGTTTTTAGTCTGACCTTTAAAAAGCTGACAGGAAGCACGGAAACTGGACACAACATTATTAAAGCCGTTTGTGGAGACAGAAGCAGCAGTGAGGACTGAATGAGAACCAGCAGCAGGTCATTCTTATTATCCAGTGTTTGTCCTTATCTTTAACTTAGCATTTTAGAGAGAATTTCAGCAGCTCTTTAAAACTTTTGGGTGACATGAGTCAGCGCTCGCCCCAGGCTGAGTGGGTGGGTCCAGATGAAGGAGTAGAGATGGAACAAAGTGGCAGAGCAGCAGCTGATCGATGGAGCTATAAAGCATTTTTAAACGGTCTCTCCATGCATCGACGTCTCGTTTCTGCTTGGTTTGCCTGACGGACTGCTTGGCTCTCCGATGTCAACGTTTAAAAAGTCAGATAAAAACATAGAAGGAGAAGAGGAGCGGCCAGCGGTTTCAGTTTCATCAGCCAGATAAACTGGATGCATCTTTCATTAGTGTTTATGATTTGACCAGGATTCACAAACATTTTACATGGAGCCGTCAGAACTTTCAGTAAAACCTGCAAAAATCTGAAAGAGTAAGAAGGACTGATGGATGGATGGATGGATAGTTGGATAAACAGATGATGGATGGATGTTTTGTTGGTTGGTTGGACAACAAACAACCAACCATCCGGGTATATGGACGGTTGGTTGGATGGATAAACAGAAGGTTGGTTGGACAAATGGTTGGCTGGTTGGTTGAATTGTCAGTTGGTTGAATAAATGGATGGATGGATGGATGGATGGATGGATGATGGATGGATGGATATCTCTTTGTTTCCTCTGGAGTCGATAATCTGACGTCATTCAGGCCGTTTCTGGATTGAAAGCTTCTGTTGATGAAGAGTCCAGTCAGACTTTCATGTTGTTTATCATCATCATCATCATGATGGTGTTTAAAAGCTGCTCTCTCTCTAAATCATCCTAAAGGCCTCTGTGATCACTCCGTTGTTTCTCTGGGTCTGAATGAGCTCAGAGAGCGTTTCCTAATTATCTCTGGAGTTAATGGAGAAATATTCAGCGCTGCGAGAAACTCAGAGCTGCTAATGAAAAACCAAATGAGGCCTGAGGAGAGCGGGGTGGCCGCGCTCAAACAAACACAGAGCGGCTGATTAAAAATCAGATTCATCAGACCTGCTGGAGCATCTCAGGCCGGTTCGCACCGATTACACTGCAAAAACACAAAACCTGACCAACAACCTACGGTCCAGTTTCTACTGCAGATATCTAAGCACACGTAAAATAACTTACAAGTTACTTTTCAGCAAGAAATAGCAGCTTGTTTTATGTCAATAAAATAGTTGTAAGTAAAATAATTTGCCATAGAATGAAACATTTTTATATATTGTAGGCTTTAATATGAGGAACATTAAAACTTATAAAATACTTGGTAATATTTTTGCAGTATTTCTTTAAAAAGTCAGATTGTGAGTGAAAATTAGTAATTATAAGTTATAATATGGGGAAATGTCTTCTTTTCCTGCCAGATTATTTCACTTATAGCTATTTTAAAATTAATATTAAGGATTTATTGACTTAAAACAAGCGCCCGTACCTTGCTGAAATGTTATTTGTAAGTTAGTTTTGTATAATTTTAAATGTACTAATATATTTGAAGTAGAAACTAGATAAAAATAGTTGGTAGGATTTAGTGTTTTTGTAGTATTTCTCTTTCAGATCGTGTATAAAAACATGCTATATGTGTATGGTAATTAAAATTACAATGTAATTATTGGAAAAATATCTTGTTCCACTCACAAATTATTCCACTTATAACTATTTTTAAAATAAATATTAGAGAATTGACTTAAAACAAGCCTCTATTTCATGCTGAAAAGTTACTTTTAGTGATTTTAAAATATTTGAAGTAGAAACTAGATAAAAATACTTGGTAAGATTTAGTATTTTTGCAGTGTTCCTCTTTCAGATTGCTTTAAAAATCCATTATTGTGTATAAAAACATGCTAATAGTGAATCTTGCACATGGATATGAAAATAAAAGCGCCTGAAACTCGGCCGACCTTCACAGAAACGTCCTGGCCTTCGTCGCCCTGCATGTTGAAGTGAGCGATCTCCGGGCTGAGGCCCGTCTCCATCTGCTTGTACATCTGGTGGCAGGTCTCCATCAGCTGCTGGGCCAGGTCCAAGTGGTCCAGCGGCAGGCCGCTGTGCACCCCCAGAGCCAGAGTCCCCGGCAGGAAGCACACCAGGTGGTCCTGCAGGGCGGCGACAAAGAGAGAGACGCTCACTGCAGGAAATAAATCTGTTTAATGCAGAGCTCCCTCAAGATCCGCGCCATCTTATGCTGTGTTCACACTGGAGCTTGAAGTGAACCAAATCTGATTTTTTAATTTTCTTTAATTTGATCTTTTAATGACCGTCTGAACAACGCAGGTTGATTTTGTTCAAATGCGACCCAGGCTGCTCAAGAAGGACAGCGAACAGTAAGGGGCGGGACGGATACCATATCAGGAAATAGAACCATTGCACTCCAGAAATGAAGGGGGCGCCATTGAAATTTTATTTGTGGTCTCCTGTTTTTATTTTCTTTTGAAATCTGTGATATATCGTCACCTTAATGAAGCAGTTTCACTCTCAGCATGTATTTGAACTTCTCTGTTTTATTTATTTCAGCTCAGCTCACAGTTCTAAACAAATTCTGTACGTTTCTGTGTACGTCTAAATCTGCTCCTTATTTGGGTCTGCTACTGCCCCTAGTGGTTAGGCGGTGGTAACACAACTAACAAATACCAATGGCTTCCAGACCAACAAAAAGGAAATATGTGGTGAACACATATTGATACATGAACAAAATGGCCGCCGTCAGGATCGACCCTGTTTGAGACGGACAAGGAAATATGTCAGACGATGTGGACAAGCTGCCTCTGATCGATAAAGTTCATTACATTAGCTAAGCTAGTTCAGCAGTAAGTACTACAGAAACATCTGATATTTACCTTAGTATTACACTGAGGTAGGTAGAGTACTAAAGTAGTTTTAATATATTTATATTGTTTAATAGCTAGGTAGGAATGAGGGGAGAGCTAGCTCTAACCTTGTTGTTTGTTTATTGTTGTCATAGCAACTGCCTACCAAGATGGCTGTCGGTTACAAAGTTAGCGGAAATGTGGCGTCGCATGAGAGCTACACCAACTCCCACGACCCTCCATTGGTACCATTTTGGGGTTGAAGCGGTTGTGGGAGAGTTCTCCGATGAAGGTGAGCCGGCCGGGTCCGGTCTGCCTCACCAGGTGCTTCTTCACTCCTTCCACCGCCTGCAGGTAATCCTCCAGCAGCCTGCAGCCAGATTCAGGAGGGTTAAACGCCGTTTGTGCCCTTTATGTTGGAACCCAACATGTTTTATGAGGAACTCTGAATACTGGCAGGTATTTGTGGATTTTACCTACTGGGGTTTTTAACGTTGTGCTTTTAAATATAGATTTAATAACAATTGTAAGTTTTGGAAGTTTGTTTTTTTCATGGAAAAATGTTGAATTTCCACAACAAAATGACAAAAAAGTACCAATAATGTCCTTAGAGCTAATTTTCTGGTCATTAGCTTTGACAAATATCAGATTGAAACAATTTTATTCATCCCTATTCTCAAAAGTTTTATGTTTTTCATTTTGAAACTTTTCCCTTTTATCCCGTCTTTCTTTTTCATTCCTTCCTTGCCTATTTTCTTCTTTTTCCCTTTTATCTGCCTGCCTTTATTTCCTTGTATCATTTCCTTTCCCTCTTTCACTGGTTCATATGAAATAATAATAATAATAATAATAATAACAATAGATTCAGTGCTACTTATTGTGTAAAAACATCAATGCCTCTAAGAATCAAACATTTTCTCTAATTCTTTTGAATTATTTGTCGGGAAACTAAAAGAAAACTCTGTAAATAAAGTCATAATGTTGCATCATTATTGTTCAAGTCGGTGCATTTTGGTTCAGGAGATAAAAAACGAGGCATTACTCGTCTTCGGTCTTCCCGCCCTGGATCCACTGCTTCAGCAGGTATTCGTAGTAGCTGTCGGCCCGCGCGCCCAGCGTGAACACGCCTTTATGGGAGAACTGGCCGCTGTTGGTGTTGATGAACATGGGAACCAAGCCGTCGTGTTTCCCTGGCAGCCTGTGGACCAGCCGCATCACCTCATTCACAGCGTCCTGGCAGGAAAACAGGAAGGAACGAAACGAGATTAATGACTGATGCTAAAATAGTTAGCGTCTGAGCTAATCGGAAGGAAGACAGATGTTCCTGAACGGTGCCTGTAACTTTAAGAGCCTGATTTTATCACATTTTGGTGTAAATATCTATAATACCAGCTAATAAATCACAACTTTTCTGAAATTTCTGTGACTTTAAAAAAAGCAGAACCTACATGACCATATATGGAGTGATGATGTATCACATGGAGCAGAAATTTGTAAACAGTGCTACTTATTGAAACAACACAGGAAACAAACACCATTCTTAATTGGAAAAAAACCTCAGCATTTAGAGTTAGCATTTTTAGCTTTTAGCATTTAAAATGACATTTCACTATATTAACAGCATTCAACGATTAATCGATTATTCTAGTGATTAATCAGACTAATTGGCACACTCTACAATTTTTTTCATTTAAGCCCTTTTAATGTAATATTAGAAAACATTAAAAGATGCAAATAATTAAATTTTTTAAAGAAAATTAACATTTTATTGCCTATATTGCACTAAGAGCGTTTCTTTACTGAACACCATTTATAGCAAACGATGCATCTGCAGGTAAAAATACTAACATCGACTTGAAAATTAATTTTTAAGACAATTAAATATGAGCTTAAAAGTATTTTTCTAGCTGCAGATGCATCTTTTGCTACAAAAGGTCAAGAGTTGACTAAAGGAATTCTGTTACTGCATTTTATGGAATAAAATGCTTTTTTGAAACATTTATTGTTTCAAAACATTTGAATAAATGTTTTATTCATTTATTAGACAAATAAATACATCTTTTATTTGTCTTTTATAAACAAATAAAAGACGTTCATTTGCATCTTTTATTATATCTCTAATATTGTTTAAAAAGGCTTAAATGAAAAATCTGCCAAATATGCCCATTTTTAAAAATCCGATTAATCGATTAAACATCAGAATAATCGATTAATCGATAACTAAAACAATCTTTAGTTGTCACCCTAATGTGTAGAATGTGTTTGGGTTGATTTTGTTGGCTGAAGCTGCAACAGAGGGTCCCTGTGGTACCAGTTTGTGGTCCAGACCTGGTACTGGGGGTCCTGGGTGAGGTGGCTCAGCTCCCTGAACTCCAGCTGAATGCTGGTGACCTCGGCGACCGTGCTGTCTGACGTCCACCGCGGCGGGTGCGCCGTCCCCTTCCCGATGTTGACGTCTGAAAACGGGATCTTTGATGGCGTCTTGAATGCCGGCATCAGTCGGGACCCCAGATCTTTCTTTAAGGGACAGAAAATAATCTAATTAAAACCTGAAGATGTTTATTTTGATGTTGAAATAAAGTTTTTCCTTACAGCTTTATCTAAGAAGAGCTGGTCTCCTGTCAGGTGGTAGCAGCTCAGCAGTCCGCCCAGAATCCGAATAGTCGTCTCAAAGAGATTCACATCCACGTTCTTGTCAAACGAAAGCTCTTTCTCCACCCAGCTTCTAGCTTCAGCAAATTCTGCATCAACAGACCCGTTGCATGTTATTGTTTACATCCGGAAATTTCACACATGCGCACAACGGTGGAGGGAAAAAAGGTGATTCTTTTACATCCCATCCATGTAGAACAACTCTGTTTAAACAAATTAAACCTGGACATGTAGCTGTTACTAATTTAGTGCAAAGCAAAAAAAAAGTGTAAATGTTAAGGATGTAAATGTTGACCAATAAGTTTAAAACCTTCTGTGTGGAACAAAAAGTGAAATAAATCACCTTCTTTTAGGCCCATAATCCACATGGTGTCCAGGGAGTCGATGAGCGTCAGGCCCAAACCGAACCATTCGCTGAATGACTTGGAGATGGGTTTGAGCTCATCGTGACCCCAGGCGAATTCCCGGTAGGCTTTCCAAGCGTGCCTGAAGGCATCACGGACGGCCTCCAGACGCTCCGCCGCTCCGGGAGAAACTGGATTTAAAAACAAGGACAATTCATTTAGGTCTGCAGCTCCTCTTGAAATGCACCAAGTTAAAGAAAATCTTCAAAAATTTTGAAAACCCACAAACATTGTTACAAAATATATAAACAAAAAGACCCAGAATGCAGGTGTAAGAGCAGAAACAAGTAGATGGTTTTAAAAACCACCCAATCGTGAAAATAATCAATTAATCACCACAAGAAACAATTAATCGTCAGAATGCAACTTGATTGGTCAATTAATGGTCAAAATAATCAATTGTCAGAATTATTTATTAATTGTCAGGAAAACTGATTAATCATGAAAGTTATATGATAGATCAATCATCAGACTAATCAATTACTCATCAGGATAATCAGTTAATGGTTGTGATAATCAATTAATCATCAAACTAATTAATTGTCTGTTCAATTGTTTAGTGGTCAGAACGACCAATTAATTGTGAGAATAATAAATGAATTATCAGACTAATCAACTAATTGTCAAAATAATCGATTAATCGTCAGAATTATTGAATAATCATGAGATAATCGATCAGACAAATCAATTAATCACCAGTCTATTTGCTTAGAGGTCAAAATAATCGATTAACCGACAGAACGATTGATTAATGGTCAGAATAATCGACTGATCATCAAACTAATTAATCTTCAGGATAATTGTTTAGTGGTCACAATGACTGACTAATCGTCATAATGATCCATTAATCATGAGAATAATCAACCAATTATTAGCCTAATCAATTAATCTTCAGTATAATTTACTTCTAAAATAATTGGATGTTGCAGCCCTAAATAAATCTAACAATAATAAATTCAGTTATGAACATTTAAAAACATAAATACGTTTCCATCTTTCCCTTCAAGCTTTCATTTTTGGACCAACAAACTGGAAACATCTGAACTCATCACTTCCTGTTCATTACAAACAATCAGAGGTGAGAAGAAGCAAATGAAGGTGGACCTTGCTGATGGACGGAGGCCGCAGGTTCGGCCGGCGCTTGAGGCTCCACAGCTTCTTTCTGATTGGACGGAGGCTCTGAGGCCGGCTCGGCTTCGATCACCGCTCCTCTCCAGCTGCACGGCGACAACAGCAACATCTAAACACGCCTTTTAAACATTTCCTTTCCTAAAACAATTCACATTACCTGATCATTTTCTTCTCCTCCTCCTCCTTTTCCTCGCCAGCTTCTTCCCGAACCACTTCCTGGTTCTGCTTTGCGTCGCTCACCGTGTCCAAAGCATTTCCATCTTTCCGGGAGTTTGGTGGAGCTCTTTTGTTGGAAAATTGCTTCCTCTGTCGGTAAAAACACAGAAACAGATTAAAAAAAGGAACATAAAACACACTTACTTGTATAAATGCAATAATAGCCCTAATTTATTTAGAGCTTATTGTTTCAGAAACATTTCTGTTTTTTCTCAGATTATGTTGATGCATCTTCTTGCAGTTTTGAACAATCCCATCATGACTCACCAGTCTCCCATATCCTACACATTTCCACAGTAACCAGCAGCTATTTAAATCCTGCATCCTGAGTCATATTAACCGTTTCATGGAGCTGCTGCTGTTACTGTAAATAAAAGGCATCGTTTATGTTATAAGATCATTTAATTTTGATTTTCCAAAACACACAGCTGGAGTTTTTAATCTCTTTGCTGCCTCTGTGTTTGTCTAACAATGACATATTGTTTGTAAATCTTTAATGCAAAATGTTTATATTTTTTGGACAGTTTTGATCAAATTAATTATCTGAGTGTTGTTCTTGGCCGTCTTCTGAGTATAATAAATTAGTTGAAAATTATTTTAATAACTGATTTATCACAACTGTCAATAAAACATTAATTTTCTCATTTAAAAAGGGTTTGAATTATTTGTTTATTTGCATCTTTTAATGTTTTTCTATTATGGTATAAAAATGGCTGAAGTGGTTAAATGAATGTGACATTTTTCTTTATACAAGCAATTGAAAAAATAATAAACTAATCACGAAAATAATTGATTAATCAGAATGATTGATTGTCAGAACCTTCTATTAATTGTCAGAATAATCAATTAATCATCAGGATAATCTATTAATGGTCAGAATAACTGATTAATCGTGAGAATAACCAATTAGTCACCAGAATGATCGATTAGTCATTAGAATAATAGATTAATTGTCATAATAATTGATTAAATTAATCGTCATAATGTTCAGCTGGTCGTCATAATGTTACCTGATTAGTCTGATCAATAGTCAGACTAATCAATTAATCAGAATAATTGATTAATAGTCATATAACTGATTAACTGTAAGATCAGTAATCACCTGGGAGATGGATTACTCATCAGAATTATCAATTAATAGTGAGAATGATCACTTAATCGTCAGACTGATCAATTAATCGTCAGGATAATCAATTAATCTTCATAATAATTGATTTATAAGATAATTGGAAGTTGCATTAATAAATAAATCTGATAATATATGCAGTCATGACCATTTAAAAACAACAACATGAATATTCACTCAGCTCTTGTTTGAGGAATAAAAATCCCACCTTGGTGGGCGGCCTAGCCAAAGCAGGGATGTTTGGTCCTCTGTGCTCCATCGGGTCTTGTGGCCCTTCAGCTGGCTCCGCATGGGGCCCGGCTACCGGACCTCTGCCTTCAACCGGCCTCAGAACCGGCTTCAGACCCGGGGGAACCAGACCTCTGTCACTCAGCTCCAGCCAGTCCTCCTTATCGGACAGCCCTGCAGAATTTACCCCAGTTAGCTGAAATTCATCATCAGAAACACCAAATGTTCCACTGAACTCTCATTAAGACGAGCGCCTGGCTTCACCTCTCACCTCTCCATTGCTCCGCGACGCTGGAGAAGGAGAGCAGCGCGAACACGAGCAGCAGAGCCAGCAGGAAGAGGACGAGGCTCCGCTGCAGCCGAGAAAGCTGCTTCCACTTCTGAGAAAACAAAAACGGACAAATTAAACGAAACTCGACTTACAACAATAACTCCGACATCACCTTCGTTTCATCTAAAAACAACAACAAAGTACAATCTCTCTTCATCTAATGTTTTATTTCTCAAACTTTCTCAGGCTGAATATCACTTACCCAAACACTCACAGACCACCTGGCTTAAAACTGACCCCACAATAACAACACCTTAATATATACAGCCTGAAATTTAAATATTCACTGTCTTTGTTCCTCCTAATATAAAAGGTGGTGCTGTTTTTTTAAATGTGACTGATCACATTAAACCATAAACAAGTCTATTTTGAGTTATTTACAGTTTCTGAAACTACAGTATGTTTTCTAAGCTTTTGCACATAGAGATAAAAAAACAACTTTGTTTAAGGGCTATTTGTAATTTATAAACTAAATAAAGACAGACCTGAGCTGCAAAAACAAACATTTTCTTCCAACCAGTAGACTGCCCAACATCAATAGTTTGATTTTAGGTGTTAAGATGCAGTTAATCAGCGCGGGGCGCAGCGCTGCTCACCGCCTCGTCGTCATCACATCACATTCAGCCACAGACAGAGATCTGCACTCATGTATCATAATAATGTTGAAAAACTAAAGTTCTGCAATCCAGAAACCTTCCACCGGCATCTTCAGGCTTTCTTTTTAGTCTGAGGTTCAGAGGACTACAGAGCAGGGCATTATGGGTAAATACAACCAAAACAAACATGCTAGCCGTGGGCTAGCAGGAGAAATGGCTCATTTCTCAAAATAGAAATCTTTATTTGTTTCTATTTTGTGGAGAAGAAAGAGTTTCTCATGTTGTTTCCTTCAGTGGCTTGTGGTGCAGCGCCCCCACAGGCGAGGAGGGGAACAGGTTTTTAAATTAGTTTGGTTTGACTAAGTGCAGTGTGAAAGAGAACCGCAGCAGCTGAAAATTTAACAAATGCTGCAACTTTGTTCACAAATAGAAGAAAATCTGCTGGACTATCAGGTTTAAAAACAGCCTGAAGAAACTCACAATAGAGTCTCAGATGACAAACAGGCCAGTCAGGTACGGAGCTGCTGGACCAGTTCGACATGGAGGAAACTGAAACGTTGTGGTTTTAACCCCCCAGAGGATGAAACTCTTCACTACAGAGAAACAGGAATAATTCACATGGATAATCTTTTCCTGCGCAAAACCACAAATATCTCAGTGAGCAGCCAAACGCCTGACAGGACAAATTATGAAACATTTGTTTCCTTCCTGTCAGGGAGATTTACTGGGTTCTGCTGTTCACACTCGCCCTCTTTTGACTTTCAGATCATTTAGTTTGTTTTCAGTTTGCCCCTCTTTTCGTTTTGATTGTTTATGTTTTGCATGTTTTTGACAGGAAATAAATCAAATGTGCAGAAATATGGAGATAAATTTGGATTTTTCCTGGTCGCCGTCCTCACCCTCCAGCAGGACTGTCTCCGGTGTTTGGCGTTGTTGTAGGCGTGACTGTGGGGGTCGCTCAGGGTCAACGCGATGAAGTCCTTCCTGGGAGGCGGGTACATCCTCGGTCTGGATGATGGGGTCAAAGGTCATAGAACCTGGCCACGAGAAACCAAAAGTTAAAACCACAGCAAACCTGTCAGGTAGGACATGGCTCCCAATATCGTCACTGACTTTGGAGACTTCACATTAAATCACAAATTAGGTTTTCTACCAACATTTGGACTCTTTCACTTCCCCCAGAATCTTTTTCTCTCAGAATTTATATGTTTCTCTCTCACAATCTTGACATATTTTCTCATCATTTGGACTTTTCTCCCCCAGAATTTTGACATTTCTCAAAATGTTGACTTCTTGCTTCAATATTTAGATTTTTATTTTATGGAATTTTGACACATTTTTCTCATAATTTAGACTTTTTTTTTAGAATATAGATTTTTCTCTCAAAATATTGACTTATTTTTCACCATAATTAGATTTTGTTTGTTCCCCAGAATGGTGGCATATTTTCTCTCATAATTTGGACTTTTTCCACCCAAAATTTTGAATTTTTTTCCCAGAATTTAGATTTTTTTCTCCCAATTTTTTTCCTTTTTTCCTCCAAAATGTAGATTTTTCTTTCCTAGAATTTTGACTAATTTTCACATATTTTTGACTTTTTTTTTTCTCAGGATACTTATTTTTCTCTCTCAGAATTTTGATTTATTTTTCCCATAATTTGTATTTTTAATCCACAGAATTTTGGTATATTTTCCCTCATAATTTGGACTCCCCCCTGGAATTGTGACATTTTCCTCCCAGGATTTAGATTTTTCTGTCCCACAATTATTAGTTTTTTCCCCTCCAAATTTAGATTTTTCTTTCCTATAATTTTGACTAAATTTTCCCATATTTTAGACTTTTTTTCTCTCCGAATTTTGACTTATTTTTTCCCGTAATTTAGATTTTTCTTAACCAAAATGTTGGCATATTTTCATTCATCATTTGGGCTTCTTTCACCAGAATTTAGATTTTTCTCCCCCCAGGATTTTTACTGTTTTTTTCTCATAATTTGGATTCATTCTCCAAAACCAATAAAGTCAATATAATTTGTTTTCTCCTTTAGTGGCTCTAATCTTGTTTCGCACATTTTCAGCTGAACTGAGGTTATAAACTTCTCGTAATGTCAAGATTGCAAACCGCTTTCTATACGATTATACTAAACAATAAAACTTAAAAGCTCTATATTCCAAATTGCATTAAAACACTGCAGTAACACACAGCTCAATGACCTAAATCTGGCTAAGGCTAACTAATGAGCTACTTTGTTGTATAATTTTATCAGAATATAACCATTTTACCAGCAGATGACAGAGCAGTCCCCGGTTAAAGCTTCGCTTTTCTCCCCTCTCACCTTTGAGGCAGCTTGGCTCCCTGACAGCGACTCTCCGCTGCTGAAACCCAAACAGCTGTTAGCTTCCAGAGGCTAGCCCGCCTCTTCCAGGCTTCCACATGAAAAATGAAACCTTTTCCGGTCCAGAACCGCAGACCAGTAAAAAAAAGGAAACCTGTACGACTTTTACACCCAACAAAAAGCTGCTACATGAGACGCCAAGCAGGTTAAACCGGGAGGAAATGATGCTAAAGTTACAGAATGAACCAGATGCGGAAAGGAACGAACCGGTGACGACGTAGTGTCACGTGACCTGCGTAACGTAAGGACGTTAACCGTTTCAGCACCACGGTTTCGTCACAAACCCCAAAATGTCAATATTAGCTTTTTACGGGATAAAATATAGCTTTTATTCTAATTTTATTATACAATTAAAACAATTGGATTGCTTAAAATAAAATAAAAATCTATCCCAGGCTAGAAAAGGACGAAAAATTAAAGAGATTTAAAAACAAATACATATAAGGCAGATTATTCCGCAGATTATTCCCCTTTTATTATCTCTACATGACTTAACCTTTTTGGAGTTTAAGGTCAAACATTCTGGTCTTATTTTCAGAAATGTTTGAGCTCAAAAAGTTGAAAATGTGCAAGAAAATAAGTCTGAAATTTTGAGATGAGACTCAGAAATAAAAAAAAAAAACACTGTGAATTTCTGAATCTGAAAAAAAATTACATTAATCTCAAATTTTCCAGAAATTTTGCACAATTTTCTAGCAAATTTTCAACTTTTCAAACTGAAAATTCTGAGTTTAGAATTTTTTAAATCTTTTTTTTTTTTAAATTTCAGAAACGTTTTCTAAGTTAAGAAAAAGGTGAGTTTAATTTGAAATATTAAACTTTTGGAGAAATTTACTTTTCACATTTTTGGCAGAAATTTAATCTGTTTATAAGCTTTAACATGTCATATCAACCCACCTTGTTTCAAAGTTTCATAATCAAAACAAAAGCATATAACTTACTTTTACTACAATATTCCCTACATTTTATTACACATTGCTTCTCAATAATGCTAGAACTAATTTCCATTCTTTAGATGTCTAGTTTATCTAAAAAGCTTCATACCCAAAAAATAGATAACTTTTAGTTGTAGAACAAATTAATCAGCCTAAATATATTTCTGTGTCTCAAGTTCAAATATTTATTAAGTTTAGATTTAGAGATTTGACAACAAAACTGTAAAAAAAAACAAAAAAAAAAACATGCTGGGGCAACAGCAGATGAAGTGCCTGTGTGTGTCATACCTGAGATGTAAAGGAAAAAAATTATATTTATACATACATCAAAATGTAAAACAAATGCTTTGAATCTTTTAAGACGAGGACTGATCGTAAACAGCTAGCACCAAGTATGCATGAGATGAATAAGCTTTAAATAAATGATCAGCACCTTTAGTTAAAGTGATAAACTGGCATCAGTGGGACAGAACCGGCCTGGAAGCAAAACCGTCTGACTCTTATATACACACTAAAGAATGTGAACAGCACAAAAAAAAACACACATATTTAATTTACTTTATACCAGATAAATGTCTCTGTAAACAAAAATGATTTCTCTGTTAAAAAAGCAACAGAGTCGCTGAAGCCGAGGAATTCAATCCCCCGACAAAAGAGAAGGAAGTTGGTGAAATCTTCAGAAACTGGAGAAAGAAGCTCTTTCTGTGTCCGTGATTTAAAATCCTGCTGGATTTCTGTGTGGTGAGGAGGAGCGGCGGGTTTCTAGCTGAAACACACGGGTCCAACGGTGAAGCTGAACTGGTGCGTGAAGTTCCCGCTGTTCATCACCGCCACGTCTCTGAGAGGAAGCAGCTGCAGGTCCTCGAACTCCAACACAGACTCTCCAGAACTATAAACCGTCTCTTCCACAGGCTGAAAAAAAAGCATCATCTGTTAATATAGACCAGTTGCAGAGCACAACGGATGCTGCGAGGCAAAAAGCTGCTGCTAGCCAGAGACTAGCATTGGTCCTAATTGTCAACACTACAAAAACTAGGTAACAAGGTCAGGAAAAAGTTTTAATTAAGAAAAATAATAGCGAGGGAGAGGGAAGTAGTTCAGTTATGCTAGCTTGACTATGACAAACTTAACATGTAGATGTGCTGTGGAATTCTGTGTGTTTTGGTTCAGTTAAATAATAAAATAAGGGAAAGTAAACAACAACTCTGATTGTCAGTAGAGCAGGTGTTTAAATGAGCTAATCTACAACCGCCGTGTTAGTTTAGCTACTAGCAGCGGTAGCTAATCTACCGCAGCAATCACTTATTCATAATCGCAAAGTAAACATAAAATATAAGAATATAAAAATGTAACGGACTGAATGTTCTGCTCTTTGTGTGGGAAATGTTTGCTTTTTGTGGTTGAATCCTGAAACATGTAGCGGTGTTGTCAGTCAGTTGCTATGGCAACGAGTCTATATCTAACGTAGCCGACACAGAGGGCAAGAAAAAAGTGGTTTTGAGTTTTTCCTCAAAGGTTTTTCTGCAGCCAAACCAAAACACAAAAGGAAAAAATTAAGCAAAACCAAACATATGAACAAACTAAAACACACAAACAAAACACAAGAATTAAAAACCTAAACACAAAGGAATGAACCTTATGGCAAACCCCCAACAACAACAATAAACAACACAGAGCATGTCCTGAATATGGCAACACCTTACGAACAAAAATAAAACCAGAAATGATTATGAAACAAACAGAAGAAAACACAACCACAACATTTTACCCTCTGAATGTTTTAACCTTTTCACCTTCACCAGAATAAAAACATGCAACTAGGTCAGGTTTTTAAGTGTTCACTAAAAATATTTTTAAACTTATCTCCTTGAATATCATAATAGCTCAACAGGTTAAAAACTTATTTTTCCCGTCTCCACATACCACACAGTGATTCAGCTGTCCGAGGTAGCTTTGCATCCTGGTATCGGTGAGGAATTTCACCTCTGTGTCGGTCGGACCCAGACGGCTTCCTGGAGGACAGGAGTAGGTGACCCTCTGAGACGCAGAGACGCTGTGCAGCCGCAGGAAACGCATCTGCACCACACTCTCACCTGGGTAAGAAAACTAACAAACACATCATCAATGTTAATATTTACCAGGTCTGCAACTAACAATTATTTTAGCAATCGATTAATCAACCATTCTGGCGATTAATTGATTATTCTGATGATTAACTGGGCAAAAATATGGCACATTCTACAGATTTTTCATCTAATCACTTAAGTCTCTTTATACAATATTAGAAATACAATAAAAGATGCAAATAAAAACAACGAAAACAAAAAAAAAAACATTTTATTGCCTAAATTGAAATAACTTGGCATTCATTTACATCTGAAGCTAAAACTACCACTGGAAGAGATTTGGCGAAAACATATTTACAGACAAAGATAGTTTTAGCTTAATTGCAAAATGTATATATTTTTTGAGCAGCTTTTACTTAATTACGCTCTAAATATACAGCTTTTGTTTTCAGAAAGTACCAGAACAGCTATTTAGCTACATTATGTGTTCAGCTATATAGCTAACAATCTAGCTAGCTTTCTTTTAAGCTATAGGTAAATACATAGTTAGCTTCCTTGCTAGTTGTATTTAGTTGTAGCTTGATAGCTAAATAGCTAGCTAGCTTAATAACTAAGCTAGCTTAGCTATTCTGCCATTTGAGGATTTAAAAATAAAAAGATATTTACAGACAAAAGTTGTTTTTTTTGGCTTAATTGCAAAATGTTTACATTTGTATTTGTTTAAATACTGCTCTGAATGTGTAAAGTTTTTCCAGAAAATTGCCTTTTTTTGAGTGTATACATCAGTCAACGATTAACCAATTATTAAATTAGATGACGATTATTTTAATAATCGATTAATTTAAATTAATCGTGATTAATCCGATTAATCGCTTCAGCCTTAATAATAACAACTAAAAATATTAATTTTGAACCAGAAAGAAAAAGTTTTGTGTTATTGGTGTTATTTTGTACTGATTTCTTTATTTATTGATATGGATCCAGTTGCTTCGCATCATTTATCTCCTTAGTTGAAAATGATTTTTTTCCTTGTTTGATCAAAAGACATTAAGAACTGGGTTTCAGTTTATAGTACATAGTCTCTCCAATGGGATCTGGGTCTTCCTGACGGTGTTCATGAATGAATATCTGCTAAATTAAGAGGTAAACCAATAAAACAGACTAATGAACATGATGCTGCAGGTTTATATCAGTCACCTGATGACCGTGATCCAGCCTGCTGAGCCACTGAAATGATCCATCTTCAGCTGATTCCTCCATCCAAGCTTTCATCGACAGCTGCAGAAAAAAAATTACAATGTTTCTAATCAAAAATATTTAGTTGTTTTTCATTTAAAGAGATGGAGAGAGTGATTCTGCCTCAAATCATCTCTTTCGTGGTCTCAGTGTTGGCACTAAAAGCTTATTCCGGCTGCGAGTCGTTGAACTGAGGGGCTTTAACGAGGCTCCTTCAGGTCAGCAGAGACGTTGTGTAATTTCCTGCAGCCGTCCTCGGTGCAGGTTTCATACCTGGGAGTGTTCGGGGTGAAGGCAGGTCTGCTTTGATGAGGAGGAGAAGCTGCAGTAGGCCAGCAGAGCGTCGGCGGAGCTGCCCTGGTTGGGGTCGATGTAATACATTCCTGCAGAGGAGAGAGATCAGCACGGATCAACACAGCGTACTCTGTACTGACAATAACTTTAGTGAAACGAGGAGCAACAACAGCTCACATATTATGAAAGAGGAGAAAAGCCAGAGAAACTACATTTCCAGATATCTAAACATATATATATATATATATATATATATATATATGTTTATTCAACTATCTTTATTGACAGCCAAATATAAGTACCGTATTTTCCGCACTATAAGGCGCACCTAAAAACCTTCAATTTTCTCAAAAGCTGACAGTGCGCCTTATAATCCAGTGCGCCTTATATATGGACCAATATTGAGACACAACAGGTCTTCCAACTACGGTAAGCAGCCGCCGACTTCATTTTCCCCTGTAGAAGAAGAAGCGCGCGGTGCACACTGGGTTTTGTGTAAAGACCCCAAAATGGCTCCTATTAAGAGACGCTTACGACGCAGTTTAAGCTCAAGGCGATCAGTAGAACAGGGGAACAGAGCAGCAGCGAGAGAATTTAACATGAACGAATCAATGGTTATAGCAGAAGTGGATATATATTGTGATCTAACTAACGTTTGATTTACCGTAACAGCATCAGGCTGTTTTTTACGTGTTTATTGAATCGAGGAAAAGTTTCCCTCCACTATATGTTACACCTTGCTGTTGTTAAAAGATAAACTGTGTCACCAAAATACCACGTCACTGACTTTACCTCGGGGAAAATAATAAAACAGCTTTTTATTCATTTTGGGAATGAACAGAGTTTTCAGAACGCTGGTTTGTAATTTATTAATAAAGTTTGACTGAAATATCTGACTATTTTGTTGACATTCCCTTTAGCGCAGCTCCATCTAATGGATGCATAACGTAACACCAGCCTCTACTGTAGCCTCTATTCTATGCGCCTTATAATGCGGAAAATACGGTAAATGTTTTCAAACTTTTGCAACACCACACTTTGGAGATAAAAAATTAACTAAAACATCTAATGTATCTTTTAAGAAGACTCAGTGATCTTGCTGTTACCCAACCAGAACTTGTGTACAAGACAATATTGAGTGTTTTAACTTTTCATCTCCTCGTCTGGTTTGGTCCCATGAGCTGCAGACCAACAGATAAACTTTTAAGAAACTTCCAGTGGCGGGTAAAGTAGCAGGTAAATAGACCTGAGTGAAGTTGGCCCCCACCTTCTTCAAATCAGGCAAAATTGGTGTCAAACGTTTGTGCAGCAAAAATTTTGTTTATAATTTTAAAGACATAAAGAAATGTTTCTAGAGGTCATCAAAGGTCAACCAGCCCCCCCACCTTCTTCAAATCAGTTTTTTTAGGCTCTGATAAAGTTTTTTAGGCCGTTATTTAACAAGTTGAACAGGAAATTGGGAGGAGAGAGAATGAAATGACATGCAGCAGATTCTGCAGGACTGGCAATTAAACCCAGGTTGACAAACAAAACCTATAAGTAACGTCCTAAACAAAACATAATTTGCTGTCTTACCATAAACTGGTTAAAAAAATAACTGAATTATTCATTTCTAAGCCCCTTTTCCTTCTCTTATACAAGCAGACAACACATAAGCTCAACAACACAAAAGCTTCATGTTTATTACAAAGTATTGATCTATGAATTGATTTCTTCCTGTAATGGAAATTATTTCTGATTAAGTTTTCTGTTTTCATGCTTTCATGGATTGTTCTTCTTTTTACCTTTTCTACAGGTTTTCATGTTAAATTGCACTTTTTTGTTAAGTTTGTTAAACTACCTTGAATCTGTATTTCTAAATAAAGACTAACAGAAAGATCACACAGTAACTTTTATTTTTTATAAAACCTGTTTTGTTCTTATAACAAACAAACCAGATAAAACAAGTTTGGGTTTCTTTATGGTTCAGAGAATTAAATTATGATTACAATTATCATCTAATATTATGTACAGATTAAACTCTAATCTTAATTTAACATCCTGGAACCTGAAGAATCCAAACTTGTTAAATCAACTTTTTTATGTTTGGTATAAAAAGAAAAACAGGATTTATCAAAGAAAAACAGGTGAATGGACTGAACTTGTGTAGAGCCTTGCTGGTCATGTTGACCACTCAAAGCGCTTCACACTACAGTCACATTTACAAACACACACATTCACACCGACATGCAGGTCGGAGGGCAACTTGCCGCTAAGTGCCCCGCCCCGGGGCAGCTCAACATGTGGCTGAGGAAGCTGGAATCGAACTTACAACCTTCTGGTCACAAGACGACCACTCTACCCACTGAGCCACCGTCGCACTAAAAAGCCACTGCATGATCCTTTTGCTAATCTTCTTTAAAATACAGATTTAAACAGTTTAAAAGCTACAATTCAGTGCAATTTAATATAAAAAGTGAGTAGAAACGGTAAACTAAAGGACAAACCATAAAAGCACAAGTACAGTGGAAATAAACAGAAATCATTACTATTAAAAGAAGAAATTTTAACTCTTAAATTAATACGTTGCTATAAAAATTGAGCCCAGTGTTGCTGCGGCGCTAAAGCAGCGAAGGGAAAAGGGCTAACGTACGGCTAATTCAATTAATTTTAAAGTTTAACAATAAAGCTGCACATGTGTTTGGGGTTTCTTCAAATCTTTGGGGGCAATTTGCAGTGACCAACTGACCTGACCTACATGTTTTAGGAGATGTGGGGGGAACCGGAGCACCCGGAGAAAACCCACGCAAACACGGGGAGAACATGCAAACTCCACACAGATGGTGTCTGTGAAGACGCAGCGCTAACCGCTGCACCACCGTGCTGCCCACGTTTTTTCCAATTGGGTTGGGAAGGGATCTATTTTCTAGTTTGTCAATGGGGGATAAAACTTTAACGTTTTAAATTTGACGGAGCGTGGCCTGGCGCCCCGTACACAGAGGCTACAACCTCCATGAGTTTGATTCCTGTTTTCCTCTCTTGCTCGTCTTTCTCCCTCTCTAAATATCATAAAAATCCAGAACATTAGACATGTTCTTGATTGTCTTCACTCTTTAGTTTTGTTTTTCTTTTTGGCTTCTGCCATCGCAGAATGTTCCAAACTCTTTTCCAAAATGAAAGTTTAGAGTTTTTCTTCTTACCATCCTGCATGGCATCCAGATTGTCCAAATCCTCCAGGATGGTTTCTCGGGTGATCTCTGTCTCTTCTGAGGATTCTGGATCGTTGGAACAACCTGATAAAGTTTCTCCTGACATTTTCACCTCTGGAGAATCCTCTTGACTTAAGCCATCAACCGGGTCCACTTGGTCCTGTGAGCCGTCCTCCTCATCTTGGGAAACTGTGATGTCTTTTAGTTGTATATCATTTTCCTCAGGTCTCAGTGTGTTGGGCAGCAGGAGATCCTCTTTCGCTCTTT